>NW_026893920.1:0-278463 GCF_032452875.1 Bos javanicus | reverse complement strand
CCCACCTGCCGGGACCAGCCCCAACTGATCCAGGGTATTCGAAGGAGAGATGGCCTAGGCGACTATTTATATGCTAATCAGAGATGTCAAGAATAATAGTATGAGGAGAGCTCAGTAGGAAAATTCGGTGGAGAAAAGAGACTGAGTAGCTTGGTTTACGCGGAAGACCAATCAAACTTCAAGACAAGAAGTTTGCACCACTTACGTAGGCCGCAGGCGCCCTCTCGAATAGCGAAAGGTGCCTCACCCTAGACACCTTCTCGAGTGGGTCTTAGCAGCCCAGGCATAATTAGTAAGCGTGGTGGGTTCCGCGCTCCAGATGGAGACTCAGCTGGAAGTTAAAGGGAAGAATGACAAGGAACTTTATGAATTGGAGCTGTAAGTTAACTCTTTGACAGAGAGAGCGAGATGGTGGTGGGGGACAGCCCCCAGTGAAATCAGAGGTGAGAGCACAAAGCAATACAGTAGGCAGACTCTGGGTTTTGGGGGAGATGCTCGAGAATATCCGGGTGGACTCCTGAGGCTCGATCCCGCATTTGCGTATGCCGAGCCTCCTTCCTCATGACCTTTGTCCAGAGTGGAATGCCTCCCCGGCTCCCGGCACATGATCAGTGCATGCTCAGTCACGATATCAGTGCCTGCTCAGCCACGTGATCACTGACGGCACAGTCACGTGATCAGCGCCTCTCAGTCACGTGATCACCGTATGATAAACACGTGATCAGTGAACGACCAGCCACGTGATCACTGCATGCGCGGTCAGGTGGTCAGTTCCTGATCAGCCACCTGATCAGTGCGTGCACAGTCCCCTGATCAGCGCCTGTCAGTCACTGATCACTGCCTGATAAACACGTGATCAGTGCCCGAACAGCCACGTCATCAGTGCATGCGCAGTCACGTGATCAGTGCATGATAGCCACGTGATCAGTGCGTGCACAGTCCCATGATCAGCGCCTGTCAGTCACTGATCATTGCCTGATAAACACGTGATCAGTGCATGATGAGCCATGTGATCAGTGCCCGATCAGCCACGTCATCAGTGCATGCGCAGTCACGTCATCAGTGCATGATAGCCACGTGATCAGTGCATGCTCAGTCACGTGATCTGGACTTGATCAGCCACGTGATCAGTGCCTGCAGAGTCACGTGATCAGGGCCTGCTGAGCTGCGTGATTCCTGCCGGCTCATCTGCATGACAATTGCCAGCTGAGCTGCGTGATTCCTGTCGGCTCATCTGCTTGACAATTGCCAGCTGAGCTGCGTGATTCCTGCCTGGTCACGTGCTTGATTATTGCCAGTTGAGCAGCATGATTCGTCACTGCTGAGCTCCATGCTTATTGCCTGCTGATTGCGTGGTTCGTGTCTGCTCAGCTCTTTGAGTATTGCCTCCTGAGGTCCCTGTTCGGTCGCCACCTGCCGGGGACCAGCCCCAACTGATCCAGGGTATTCGAAGGAGAGATGGCCTAGGCGACTATTTATATGCTAATCAGAGATGTCAAGAATAATAGTATGAGGAGAGCTCAGTAGGAAAATTCGGTGGAGAAAAGAGACTGAGTAGCTTGGTTTACGCGGAAGACCAATCAAACTTCAAGACAAGAAGTTTGCACCACTTACGTAGGCCGCAGGCGCCCTCTCGAATAGCGAAAGGTGCCTCACCCTAGACACCTTCTCGAGTGGGTCTTAGCAGCCCAGGCATAATTAGTAAGCGTGGTGGGTTCCGCGCTCCAGATGGAGACTCAGCTGGAAGTTAAAGGGAAGAATGACAAGGAACTTTATGAATTGGAGCTGTAAGTTAACTCTTTGACAGAGAGAGCGAGATGGTGGTGGGGGACAGCCCCCAGTGAAATCAGAGGTGAGAGCACAAAGCAATACAGTAGGCAGACTCCGGTTTTTTTGGGGGGAGATGCTCGAGAATATCCGGGTGGACTCCTGAGGCTCGATCCCGCATTTGCGTATGCCGAGCCTCCTTCCTCATGACCTTTGTCCAGAGTGGAATGCCTCCCCGGCTCCCGGCACATGATCAGTGCATGCTCAGTCACGATATCAGTGCCTGCTCAGCCACGTGATCACTGACGGCACAGTCACGTGATCAGCGCCTCTCAGTCACGTGATCACCGTATGATAAACACGTGATCAGTGAACGACCAGCCACGTGATCACTGCATGCGCGGTCAGGTGGTCAGTTCCTGATCAGCCACCTGATCAGTGCGTGCACAGTCCCCTGATCAGCGCCTGTCAGTCACTGATCACTGCCTGATAAACACGTGATCAGTGCCCGAACAGCCACGTCATCAGTGCATGCGCAGTCACGTGATCAGTGCATGATAGCCACGTGATCAGTGCGTGCACAGTCCCATGATCAGCGCCTGTCAGTCACTGATCATTGCCTGATAAACACGTGATCAGTGCATGATGAGCCATGTGATCAGTGCCCGATCAGCCACGTCATCAGTGCATGCGCAGTCACGTCATCAGTGCATGATAGCCACGTGATCAGTGCATGCTCAGTCACGTGATCTGGACTTGATCAGCCACGTGATCAGTGCCTGCAGAGTCACGTGATCAGGGCCTGCTGAGCTGCGTGATTCCTGCCGGCTCATCTGCATGACAATTGCCAGCTGAGCTGCGTGATTCCTGTCGGCTCATCTGCTTGACAATTGCCAGCTGAGCTGCGTGATTCCTGCCTGGTCACGTGCTTGATTATTGCCAGTTGAGCAGCATGATTCGTCACTGCTGAGCTCCATGCTTATTGCCTGCTGATTGCGTGGTTCGTGTCTGCTCAGCTCTTTGAGTATTGCCTCCTGAGGTCCCTGTTCGGTCGCCACCTGCCGGGGACCAGCCCCAACTGATCCAGGGTATTCGAAGGAGAGATGGCCTAGGCGACTATTTATATGCTAATCAGAGATGTCAAGAATAATAGTATGAGGAGAGCTCAGTAGGAAAATTCGGTGGAGAAAAGAGACTGAGTAGCTTGGTTTACGCGGAAGACCAATCAAACTTCAAGACAAGAAGTTTGCACCACTTACGTAGGCCGCAGGCGCCCTCTCGAATAGCGAAAGGTGCCTCACCCTAGACACCTTCTCGAGTGGGTCTTAGCAGCCCAGGCATAATTAGTAAGCGTGGTGGGTTCCGCGCTCCAGATGGAGACTCAGCTGGAAGTTAAAGGGAAGAATGACAAGGAACTTTATGAATTGGAGCTGTAAGTTAACTCTTTGACAGAGAGAGCGAGATGGTGGTGGGGGACAGCCCCCAGTGAAATCAGAGGTGAGAGCACAAAGCAATACAGTAGGCAGACTCCGGTTTTTTTGGGGGGAGATGCTCGAGAATATCCGGGTGGACTCCTGAGGCTCGATCCCGCATTTGCGTATGCCGAGCCTCCTTCCTCATGACCTTTGTCCAGAGTGGAATGCCTCCCGGCTCCCGGCACATGATCAGTGCATGCTCAGTCACGATATCAGTGCCTGCTCAGCCACGTGATCACTGACGGCACAGTCACGTGATCAGCGCCTCTCAGTCACGTGATCACCGTATGATAAACACGTGATCAGTGAACGACCAGCCACGTGATCACTGCATGCGCGGTCAGGTGGTCAGTTCCTGATCAGCCACCTGATCAGTGCGTGCACAGTCCCCTGATCAGCGCCTGTCAGTCACTGATCACTGCCTGATAAACACGTGATCAGTGCCCGAACAGCCACGTCATCAGTGCATGCGCAGTCACGTGATCAGTGCATGATAGCCACGTGATCAGTGCGTGCACAGTCCCATGATCAGCGCCTGTCAGTCACTGATCATTGCCTGATAAACACGTGATCAGTGCATGATGAGCCATGTGATCAGTGCCCGATCAGCCACGTCATCAGTGCATGCGCAGTCACGTCATCAGTGCATGATAGCCACGTGATCAGTGCATGCTCAGTCACGTGATCTGGACTTGATCAGCCACGTGATCAGTGCCTGCAGAGTCACGTGATCAGGGCCTGCTGAGCTGCGTGATTCCTGCCGGCTCATCTGCATGACAATTGCCAGCTGAGCTGCGTGATTCCTGTCGGCTCATCTGCTTGACAATTGCCAGCTGAGCTGCGTGATTCCTGCCTGGTCACGTGCTTGATTATTGCCAGTTGAGCAGCATGATTCGTCACTGCTGAGCTCCATGCTTATTGCCTGCTGATTGCGTGGTTCGTGTCTGCTCAGCTCTTTGAGTATTGCCTCCTGAGGTCCCTGTTCGGTCGCCACCTGCCGGGGACCAGCCCCAACTGATCCAGGGTATTCGAAGGAGAGATGGCCTAGGCGACTATTTATATGCTAATCAGAGATGTCAAGAATAATAGTATGAGGAGAGCTCAGTAGGAAAATTCGGTGGAGAAAAGAGACTGAGTAGCTTGGTTTACGCGGAAGACCAATCAAACTTCAAGACAAGAAGTTTGCACCACTTACGTAGGCCGCAGGCGCCCTCTCGAATAGCGAAAGGTGCCTCACCCTAGACACCTTCTCGAGTGGGTCTTAGCAGCCCAGGCATAATTAGTAAGCGTGGTGGGTTCCGCGCTCCAGATGGAGACTCAGCTGGAAGTTAAAGGGAAGAATGACAAGGAACTTTATGAATTGGAGCTGTAAGTTAACTCTTTGACAGAGAGAGCGAGATGGTGGTGGGGGACAGCCCCCAGTGAAATCAGAGGTGAGAGCACAAAGCAATACAGTAGGCAGACTCCGGTTTTTTGGGGGAGATGCTCGAGAATATCCGGGTGGACTCCTGAGGCTCGATCCCGCATTTGCGTATGCCGAGCCTCCTTCCTCATGACCTTTGTCCAGAGTGGAATGCCTCCCCGGCTCCCGGCACATGATCAGTGCATGCTCAGTCACGATATCAGTGCCTGCTCAGCCACGTGATCACTGACGGCACAGTCACGTGATCAGCGCCTCTCAGTCACGTGATCACCGTATGATAAACACGTGATCAGTGAACGACCAGCCACGTGATCACTGCATGCGCGGTCAGGTGGTCAGTTCCTGATCAGCCACCTGATCAGTGCGTGCACAGTCCCCTGATCAGCGCCTGTCAGTCACTGATCACTGCCTGATAAACACGTGATCAGTGCCCGAACAGCCACGTCATCAGTGCATGCGCAGTCACGTGATCAGTGCATGATAGCCACGTGATCAGTGCGTGCACAGTCCCATGATCAGCGCCTGTCAGTCACTGATCATTGCCTGATAAACACGTGATCAGTGCATGATGAGCCATGTGATCAGTGCCCGATCAGCCACGTCATCAGTGCATGCGCAGTCACGTCATCAGTGCATGATAGCCACGTGATCAGTGCATGCTCAGTCACGTGATCTGGACTTGATCAGCCACGTGATCAGTGCCTGCAGAGTCACGTGATCAGGGCCTGCTGAGCTGCGTGATTCCTGCCGGCTCATCTGCATGACAATTGCCAGCTGAGCTGCGTGATTCCTGTCGGCTCATCTGCTTGACAATTGCCAGCTGAGCTGCGTGATTCCTGCCTGGTCACGTGCTTGATTATTGCCAGTTGAGCAGCATGATTCGTCACTGCTGAGCTCCATGCTTATTGCCTGCTGATTGCGTGGTTCGTGTCTGCTCAGCTCTTTGAGTATTGCCTCCTGAGGTCCCTGTTCGGTCGCCACCTGCCGGGGACCAGCCCCAACTGATCCAGGGTATTCGAAGGAGAGATGGCCTAGGCGACTATTTATATGCTAATCAGAGATGTCAAGAATAATAGTATGAGGAGAGCTCAGTAGGAAAATTCGGTGGAGAAAAGAGACTGAGTAGCTTGGTTTACGCGGAAGACCAATCAAACTTCAAGACAAGAAGTTTGCACCACTTACGTAGGCCGCAGGCGCCCTCTCGAATAGCGAAAGGTGCCTCACCCTAGACACCTTCTCGAGTGGGTCTTAGCAGCCCAGGCATAATTAGTAAGCGTGGTGGGTTCCGCGCTCCAGATGGAGACTCAGCTGGAAGTTAAAGGGAAGAATGACAAGGAACTTTATGAATTGGAGCTGTAAGTTAACTCTTTGACAGAGAGAGCGAGATGGTGGTGGGGGACAGCCCCCAGTGAAATCAGAGGTGAGAGCACAAAGCAATACAGTAGGCAGACTCCGGTTTTTTTGGGGGAGATGCTCGAGAATATCCGGGTGGACTCCTGAGGCTCGATCCCGCATTTGCGTATGCCGAGCCTCCTTCCTCATGACCTTTGTCCAGAGTGGAATGCCTCCCCGGCTCCCGGCACATGATCAGTGCATGCTCAGTCACGATATCAGTGCCTGCTCAGCCACGTGATCACTGACGGCACAGTCACGTGATCAGCGCCTCTCAGTCACGTGATCACCGTATGATAAACACGTGATCAGTGAACGACCAGCCACGTGATCACTGCATGCGCGGTCAGGTGGTCAGTTCCTGATCAGCCACCTGATCAGTGCGTGCACAGTCCCCTGATCAGCGCCTGTCAGTCACTGATCACTGCCTGATAAACACGTGATCAGTGCCCGAACAGCCACGTCATCAGTGCATGCGCAGTCACGTGATCAGTGCATGATAGCCACGTGATCAGTGCGTGCACAGTCCCATGATCAGCGCCTGTCAGTCACTGATCATTGCCTGATAAACACGTGATCAGTGCATGATGAGCCATGTGATCAGTGCCCGATCAGCCACGTCATCAGTGCATGCGCAGTCACGTCATCAGTGCATGATAGCCACGTGATCAGTGCATGCTCAGTCACGTGATCTGGACTTGATCAGCCACGTGATCAGTGCCTGCAGAGTCACGTGATCAGGGCCTGCTGAGCTGCGTGATTCCTGCCGGCTCATCTGCATGACAATTGCCAGCTGAGCTGCGTGATTCCTGTCGGCTCATCTGCTTGACAATTGCCAGCTGAGCTGCGTGATTCCTGCCTGGTCACGTGCTTGATTATTGCCAGTTGAGCAGCATGATTCGTCACTGCTGAGCTCCATGCTTATTGCCTGCTGATTGCGTGGTTCGTGTCTGCTCAGCTCTTTGAGTATTGCCTCCTGAGGTCCCTGTTCGGTCGCCACCTGCCGGGGACCAGCCCCAACTGATCCAGGGTATTCGAAGGAGAGATGGCCTAGGCGACTATTTATATGCTAATCAGAGATGTCAAGAATAATAGTATGAGGAGAGCTCAGTAGGAAAATTCGGTGGAGAAAAGAGACTGAGTAGCTTGGTTTACGCGGAAGACCAATCAAACTTCAAGACAAGAAGTTTGCACCACTTACGTAGGCCGCAGGCGCCCTCTCGAATAGCGAAAGGTGCCTCACCCTAGACACCTTCTCGAGTGGGTCTTAGCAGCCCAGGCATAATTAGTAAGCGTGGTGGGTTCCGCGCTCCAGATGGAGACTCAGCTGGAAGTTAAAGGGAAGAATGACAAGGAACTTTATGAATTGGAGCTGTAAGTTAACTCTTTGACAGAGAGAGCGAGATGGTGGTGGGGGACAGCCCCCAGTGAAATCAGAGGTGAGAGCACAAAGCAATACAGTAGGCAGACTCCGGTTTTTTTGGGGGGAGATGCTCGAGAATATCCGGGTGGACTCCTGAGGCTCGATCCCGCATTTGCGTATGCCGAGCCTCCTTCCTCATGACCTTTGTCCAGAGTGGAATGCCTCCCCGGCTCCCGGCACATGATCAGTGCATGCTCAGTCACGATATCAGTGCCTGCTCAGCCACGTGATCACTGACGGCACAGTCACGTGATCAGCGCCTCTCAGTCACGTGATCACCGTATGATAAACACGTGATCAGTGAACGACCAGCCACGTGATCACTGCATGCGCGGTCAGGTGGTCAGTTCCTGATCAGCCACCTGATCAGTGCGTGCACAGTCCCCTGATCAGCGCCTGTCAGTCACTGATCACTGCCTGATAAACACGTGATCAGTGCCCGAACAGCCACGTCATCAGTGCATGCGCAGTCACGTGATCAGTGCATGATAGCCACGTGATCAGTGCGTGCACAGTCCCATGATCAGCGCCTGTCAGTCACTGATCATTGCCTGATAAACACGTGATCAGTGCATGATGAGCCATGTGATCAGTGCCCGATCAGCCACGTCATCAGTGCATGCGCAGTCACGTCATCAGTGCATGATAGCCACGTGATCAGTGCATGCTCAGTCACGTGATCTGGACTTGATCAGCCACGTGATCAGTGCCTGCAGAGTCACGTGATCAGGGCCTGCTGAGCTGCGTGATTCCTGCCGGCTCATCTGCATGACAATTGCCAGCTGAGCTGCGTGATTCCTGTCGGCTCATCTGCTTGACAATTGCCAGCTGAGCTGCGTGATTCCTGCCTGGTCACGTGCTTGATTATTGCCAGTTGAGCAGCATGATTCGTCACTGCTGAGCTCCATGCTTATTGCCTGCTGATTGCGTGGTTCGTGTCTGCTCAGCTCTTTGAGTATTGCCTCCTGAGGTCCCTGTTCGGTCGCCACCTGCCGGGGACCAGCCCCAACTGATCCAGGGTATTCGAAGGAGAGATGGCCTAGGCGACTATTTATATGCTAATCAGAGATGTCAAGAATAATAGTATGAGGAGAGCTCAGTAGGAAAATTCGGTGGAGAAAAGAGACTGAGTAGCTTGGTTTACGCGGAAGACCAATCAAACTTCAAGACAAGAAGTTTGCACCACTTACGTAGGCCGCAGGCGCCCTCTCGAATAGCGAAAGGTGCCTCACCCTAGACACCTTCTCGAGTGGGTCTTAGCAGCCCAGGCATAATTAGTAAGCGTGGTGGGTTCCGCGCTCCAGATGGAGACTCAGCTGGAAGTTAAAGGGAAGAATGACAAGGAACTTTATGAATTGGAGCTGTAAGTTAACTCTTTGACAGAGAGAGCGAGATGGTGGTGGGGGACAGCCCCCAGTGAAATCAGAGGTGAGAGCACAAAGCAATACAGTAGGCAGACTCCGGTTTTTTTGGGGGGAGATGCTCGAGAATATCCGGGTGGACTCCTGAGGCTCGATCCCGCATTTGCGTATGCCGAGCCTCCTTCCTCATGACCTTTGTCCAGAGTGGAATGCCTCCCCGGCTCCCGGCACATGATCAGTGCATGCTCAGTCACGATATCAGTGCCTGCTCAGCCACGTGATCACTGACGGCACAGTCACGTGATCAGCGCCTCTCAGTCACGTGATCACCGTATGATAAACACGTGATCAGTGAACGACCAGCCACGTGATCACTGCATGCGCGGTCAGGTGGTCAGTTCCTGATCAGCCACCTGATCAGTGCGTGCACAGTCCCCTGATCAGCGCCTGTCAGTCACTGATCACTGCCTGATAAACACGTGATCAGTGCCCGAACAGCCACGTCATCAGTGCATGCGCAGTCACGTGATCAGTGCATGATAGCCACGTGATCAGTGCGTGCACAGTCCCATGATCAGCGCCTGTCAGTCACTGATCATTGCCTGATAAACACGTGATCAGTGCATGATGAGCCATGTGATCAGTGCCCGATCAGCCACGTCATCAGTGCATGCGCAGTCACGTCATCAGTGCATGATAGCCACGTGATCAGTGCATGCTCAGTCACGTGATCTGGACTTGATCAGCCACGTGATCAGTGCCTGCAGAGTCACGTGATCAGGGCCTGCTGAGCTGCGTGATTCCTGCCGGCTCATCTGCATGACAATTGCCAGCTGAGCTGCGTGATTCCTGTCGGCTCATCTGCTTGACAATTGCCAGCTGAGCTGCGTGATTCCTGCCTGGTCACGTGCTTGATTATTGCCAGTTGAGCAGCATGATTCGTCACTGCTGAGCTCCATGCTTATTGCCTGCTGATTGCGTGGTTCGTGTCTGCTCAGCTCTTTGAGTATTGCCTCCTGAGGTCCCTGTTCGGTCGCCACCTGCCGGGGACCAGCCCCAACTGATCCAGGGTATTCGAAGGAGAGATGGCCTAGGCGACTATTTATATGCTAATCAGAGATGTCAAGAATAATAGTATGAGGAGAGCTCAGTAGGAAAATTCGGTGGAGAAAAGAGACTGAGTAGCTTGGTTTACGCGGAAGACCAATCAAACTTCAAGACAAGAAGTTTGCACCACTTACGTAGGCCGCAGGCGCCCTCTCGAATAGCGAAAGGTGCCTCACCCTAGACACCTTCTCGAGTGGGTCTTAGCAGCCCAGGCATAATTAGTAAGCGTGGTGGGTTCCGCGCTCCAGATGGAGACTCAGCTGGAAGTTAAAGGGAAGAATGACAAGGAACTTTATGAATTGGAGCTGTAAGTTAACTCTTTGACAGAGAGAGCGAGATGGTGGTGGGGGACAGCCCCCAGTGAAATCAGAGGTGAGAGCACAAAGCAATACAGTAGGCAGACTCCGGTTTTTTTGGGGGGAGATGCTCGAGAATATCCGGGTGGACTCCTGAGGCTCGATCCCGCATTTGCGTATGCCGAGCCTCCTTCCTCATGACCTTTGTCCAGAGTGGAATGCCTCCCCGGCTCCCGGCACATGATCAGTGCATGCTCAGTCACGATATCAGTGCCTGCTCAGCCACGTGATCACTGACGGCACAGTCACGTGATCAGCGCCTCTCAGTCACGTGATCACCGTATGATAAACACGTGATCAGTGAACGACCAGCCACGTGATCACTGCATGCGCGGTCAGGTGGTCAGTTCCTGATCAGCCACCTGATCAGTGCGTGCACAGTCCCCTGATCAGCGCCTGTCAGTCACTGATCACTGCCTGATAAACACGTGATCAGTGCCCGAACAGCCACGTCATCAGTGCATGCGCAGTCACGTGATCAGTGCATGATAGCCACGTGATCAGTGCGTGCACAGTCCCATGATCAGCGCCTGTCAGTCACTGATCATTGCCTGATAAACACGTGATCAGTGCATGATGAGCCATGTGATCAGTGCCCGATCAGCCACGTCATCAGTGCATGCGCAGTCACGTCATCAGTGCATGATAGCCACGTGATCAGTGCATGCTCAGTCACGTGATCTGGACTTGATCAGCCACGTGATCAGTGCCTGCAGAGTCACGTGATCAGGGCCTGCTGAGCTGCGTGATTCCTGCCGGCTCATCTGCATGACAATTGCCATCTGAGCTGCGTGATTCCTGTCGGCTCATCTGCTTGACAATTGCCAGCTGAGCTGCGTGATTCCTGCCTGGTCACGTGCTTGATTATTGCCAGTTGAGCAGCATGATTCGTCACTGCTGAGCTCCATGCTTATTGCCTGCTGATTGCGTGGTTCGTGTCTGCTCAGCTCTTTGAGTATTGCCTCCTGAGGTCCCTGTTCGGTCGCCACCTGCCGGGGACCAGCCCCAACTGATCCAGGGTATTCGAAGGAGAGATGGCCTAGGCGACTATTTATATGCTAATCAGAGATGTCAAGAATAATAGTATGAGGAGAGCTCAGTAGGAAAATTCGGTGGAGAAAAGAGACTGAGTAGCTTGGTTTACGCGGAAGACCAATCAAACTTCAAGACAAGAAGTTTGCACCACTTACGTAGGCCGCAGGCGCCTCTCGAATAGCGAAAGGTGCCTCACCCTAGACACCTTCTCGAGTGGGTCTTAGCAGCCCAGGCATAATTAGTAAGCGTGGTGGGTTCCGCGCTCCAGATGGAGACTCAGCTGGAAGTTAAAGGGAAGAATGACAAGGAACTTTATGAATTGGAGCTGTAAGTTAACTCTTTGACAGAGAGAGCGAGATGGTGGTGGGGGACAGCCCCCAGTGAAATCAGAGGTGAGAGCACAAAGCAATACAGTAGGCAGACTCCGGTTTTTTTGGGGGGAGATGCTCGAGAATATCCGGGTGGACTCCTGAGGCTCGATCCCGCATTTGCGTATGCCGAGCCTCCTTCCTCATGACCTTTGTCCAGAGTGGAATGCCTCCCCGGCTCCCGGCACATGATCAGTGCATGCTCAGTCACGATATCAGTGCCTGCTCAGCCACGTGATCACTGACGGCACAGTCACGTGATCAGCGCCTCTCAGTCACGTGATCACCGTATGATAAACACGTGATCAGTGAACGACCAGCCACGTGATCACTGCATGCGCGGTCAGGTGGTCAGTTCCTGATCAGCCACCTGATCAGTGCGTGCACAGTCCCCTGATCAGCGCCTGTCAGTCACTGATCACTGCCTGATAAACACGTGATCAGTGCCCGAACAGCCACGTCATCAGTGCATGCGCAGTCACGTGATCAGTGCATGATAGCCACGTGATCAGTGCGTGCACAGTCCCATGATCAGCGCCTGTCAGTCACTGATCATTGCCTGATAAACACGTGATCAGTGCATGATGAGCCATGTGATCAGTGCCCGATCAGCCACGTCATCAGTGCATGCGCAGTCACGTCATCAGTGCATGATAGCCACGTGATCAGTGCATGCTCAGTCACGTGATCTGGACTTGATCAGCCACGTGATCAGTGCCTGCAGAGTCACGTGATCAGGGCCTGCTGAGCTGCGTGATTCCTGCCGGCTCATCTGCATGACAATTGCCAGCTGAGCTGCGTGATTCCTGTCGGCTCATCTGCTTGACAATTGCCAGCTGAGCTGCGTGATTCCTGCCTGGTCACGTGCTTGATTATTGCCAGTTGAGCAGCATGATTCGTCACTGCTGAGCTCCATGCTTATTGCCTGCTGATTGCGTGGTTCGTGTCTGCTCAGCTCTTTGAGTATTGCCTCCTGAGGTCCCTGTTCGGTCGCCACCTGCCGGGGACCAGCCCCAACTGATCCAGGGTATTCGAAGGAGAGATGGCCTAGGCGACTATTTATATGCTAATCAGAGATGTCAAGAATAATAGTATGAGGAGAGCTCAGTAGGAAAATTCGGTGGAGAAAAGAGACTGAGTAGCTTGGTTTACGCGGAAGACCAATCAAACTTCAAGACAAGAAGTTTGCACCACTTACGTAGGCCGCAGGCGCCCTCTCGAATAGCGAAAGGTGCCTCACCCTAGACACCTTCTCGAGTGGGTCTTAGCAGCCCAGGCATAATTAGTAAGCGTGGTGGGTTCCGCGCTCCAGATGGAGACTCAGCTGGAAGTTAAAGGGAAGAATGACAAGGAACTTTATGAATTGGAGCTGTAAGTTAACTCTTTGACAGAGAGAGCGAGATGGTGGTGGGGGACAGCCCCCAGTGAAATCAGAGGTGAGAGCACAAAGCAATACAGTAGGCAGACTCCGGTTTTTTTGGGGGGAGATGCTCGAGAATATCCGGGTGGACTCCTGAGGCTCGATCCCGCATTTGCGTATGCCGAGCCTCCTTCCTCATGACCTTTGTCCAGAGTGGAATGCCTCCCCGGCTCCCGGCACATGATCAGTGCATGCTCAGTCACGATATCAGTGCCTGCTCAGCCACGTGATCACTGACGGCACAGTCACGTGATCAGCGCCTCTCAGTCACGTGATCACCGTATGATAAACACGTGATCAGTGAACGACCAGCCACGTGATCACTGCATGCGCGGTCAGGTGGTCAGTTCCTGATCAGCCACCTGATCAGTGCGTGCACAGTCCCCTGATCAGCGCCTGTCAGTCACTGATCACTGCCTGATAAACACGTGATCAGTGCCCGAACAGCCACGTCATCAGTGCATGCGCAGTCACGTGATCAGTGCATGATAGCCACGTGATCAGTGCGTGCACAGTCCCATGATCAGCGCCTGTCAGTCACTGATCATTGCCTGATAAACACGTGATCAGTGCATGATGAGCCATGTGATCAGTGCCCGATCAGCCACGTCATCAGTGCATGCGCAGTCACGTCATCAGTGCATGATAGCCACGTGATCAGTGCATGCTCAGTCACGTGATCTGGACTTGATCAGCCACGTGATCAGTGCCTGCAGAGTCACGTGATCAGGGCCTGCTGAGCTGCGTGATTCCTGCCGGCTCATCTGCATGACAATTGCCAGCTGAGCTGCGTGATTCCTGTCGGCTCATCTGCTTGACAATTGCCAGCTGAGCTGCGTGATTCCTGCCTGGTCACGTGCTTGATTATTGCCAGTTGAGCAGCATGATTCGTCACTGCTGAGCTCCATGCTTATTGCCTGCTGATTGCGTGGTTCGTGTCTGCTCAGCTCTTTGAGTATTGCCTCCTGAGGTCCCTGTTCGGTCGCCACCTGCCGGGGACCAGCCCCAACTGATCCAGGGTATTCGAAGGAGAGATGGCCTAGGCGACTATTTATATGCTAATCAGAGATGTCAAGAATAATAGTATGAGGAGAGCTCAGTAGGAAAATTCGGTGGAGAAAAGAGACTGAGTAGCTTGGTTTACGCGGAAGACCAATCAAACTTCAAGACAAGAAGTTTGCACCACTTACGTAGGCCGCAGGCGCCCTCTCGAATAGCGAAAGGTGCCTCACCCTAGACACCTTCTCGAGTGGGTCTTAGCAGCCCAGGCATAATTAGTAAGCGTGGTGGGTTCCGCGCTCCAGATGGAGACTCAGCTGGAAGTTAAAGGGAAGAATGACAAGGAACTTTATGAATTGGAGCTGTAAGTTAACTCTTTGACAGAGAGAGCGAGATGGTGGTGGGGGACAGCCCCCAGTGAAATCAGAGGTGAGAGCACAAAGCAATACAGTAGGCAGACTCCGGTTTTTTGGGGGGAGATGCTCGAGAATATCCGGGTGGACTCCTGAGGCTCGATCCCGCATTTGCGTATGCCGAGCCTCCTTCCTCATGACCTTTGTCCAGAGTGGAATGCCTCCCCGGCTCCCGGCACATGATCAGTGCATGCTCAGTCACGATATCAGTGCCTGCTCAGCCACGTGATCACTGACGGCACAGTCACGTGATCAGCGCCTCTCAGTCACGTGATCACCGTATGATAAACACGTGATCAGTGAACGACCAGCCACGTGATCACTGCATGCGCGGTCAGGTGGTCAGTTCCTGATCAGCCACCTGATCAGTGCGTGCACAGTCCCCTGATCAGCGCCTGTCAGTCACTGATCACTGCCTGATAAACACGTGATCAGTGCCCGAACAGCCACGTCATCAGTGCATGCGCAGTCACGTGATCAGTGCATGATAGCCACGTGATCAGTGCGTGCACAGTCCCATGATCAGCGCCTGTCAGTCACTGATCATTGCCTGATAAACACGTGATCAGTGCATGATGAGCCATGTGATCAGTGCCCGATCAGCCACGTCATCAGTGCATGCGCAGTCACGTCATCAGTGCATGATAGCCACGTGATCAGTGCATGCTCAGTCACGTGATCTGGACTTGATCAGCCACGTGATCAGTGCCTGCAGAGTCACGTGATCAGGGCCTGCTGAGCTGCGTGATTCCTGCCGGCTCATCTGCATGACAATTGCCATCTGAGCTGCGTGATTCCTGTCGGCTCATCTGCTTGACAATTGCCAGCTGAGCTGCGTGATTCCTGCCTGGTCACGTGCTTGATTATTGCCAGTTGAGCAGCATGATTCGTCACTGCTGAGCTCCATGCTTATTGCCTGCTGATTGCGTGGTTCGTGTCTGCTCAGCTCTTTGAGTATTGCCTCCTGAGGTCCCTGTTCGGTCGCCACCTGCCGGGGACCAGCCCCAACTGATCCAGGGTATTCGAAGGAGAGATGGCCTAGGCGACTATTTATATGCTAATCAGAGATGTCAAGAATAATAGTATGAGGAGAGCTCAGTAGGAAAATTCGGTGGAGAAAAGAGACTGAGTAGCTTGGTTTACGCGGAAGACCAATCAAACTTCAAGACAAGAAGTTTGCACCACTTACGTAGGCCGCAGGCGCCCTCTCGAATAGCGAAAGGTGCCTCACCCTAGACACCTTCTCGAGTGGGTCTTAGCAGCCCAGGCATAATTAGTAAGCGTGGTGGGTTCCGCGCTCCAGATGGAGACTCAGCTGGAAGTTAAAGGGAAGAATGACAAGGAACTTTATGAATTGGAGCTGTAAGTTAACTCTTTGACAGAGAGAGCGAGATGGTGGTGGGGGACAGCCCCCAGTGAAATCAGAGGTGAGAGCACAAAGCAATACAGTAGGCAGACTCCGGTTTTTTTGGGGGGAGATGCTCGAGAATATCCGGGTGGACTCCTGAGGCTCGATCCCGCATTTGCGTATGCCGAGCCTCCTTCCTCATGACCTTTGTCCAGAGTGGAATGCCTCCCCGGCTCCCGGCACATGATCAGTGCATGCTCAGTCACGATATCAGTGCCTGCTCAGCCACGTGATCACTGACGGCACAGTCACGTGATCAGCGCCTCTCAGTCACGTGATCACCGTATGATAAACACGTGATCAGTGAACGACCAGCCACGTGATCACTGCATGCGCGGTCAGGTGGTCAGTTCCTGATCAGCCACCTGATCAGTGCGTGCACAGTCCCCTGATCAGCGCCTGTCAGTCACTGATCACTGCCTGATAAACACGTGATCAGTGCCCGAACAGCCACGTCATCAGTGCATGCGCAGTCACGTGATCAGTGCATGATAGCCACGTGATCAGTGCGTGCACAGTCCCATGATCAGCGCCTGTCAGTCACTGATCATTGCCTGATAAACACGTGATCAGTGCATGATGAGCCATGTGATCAGTGCCCGATCAGCCACGTCATCAGTGCATGCGCAGTCACGTCATCAGTGCATGATAGCCACGTGATCAGTGCATGCTCAGTCACGTGATCTGGACTTGATCAGCCACGTGATCAGTGCCTGCAGAGTCACGTGATCAGGGCCTGCTGAGCTGCGTGATTCCTGCCGGCTCATCTGCATGACAATTGCCAGCTGAGCTGCGTGATTCCTGTCGGCTCATCTGCTTGACAATTGCCAGCTGAGCTGCGTGATTCCTGCCTGGTCACGTGCTTGATTATTGCCAGTTGAGCAGCATGATTCGTCACTGCTGAGCTCCATGCTTATTGCCTGCTGATTGCGTGGTTCGTGTCTGCTCAGCTCTTTGAGTATTGCCTCCTGAGGTCCCTGTTCGGTCGCCACCTGCCGGGGACCAGCCCCAACTGATCCAGGGTATTCGAAGGAGAGATGGCCTAGGCGACTATTTATATGCTAATCAGAGATGTCAAGAATAATAGTATGAGGAGAGCTCAGTAGGAAAATTCGGTGGAGAAAAGAGACTGAGTAGCTTGGTTTACGCGGAAGACCAATCAAACTTCAAGACAAGAAGTTTGCACCACTTACGTAGGCCGCAGGCGCCCTCTCGAATAGCGAAAGGTGCCTCACCCTAGACACCTTCTCGAGTGGGTCTTAGCAGCCCAGGCATAATTAGTAAGCGTGGTGGGTTCCGCGCTCCAGATGGAGACTCAGCTGGAAGTTAAAGGGAAGAATGACAAGGAACTTTATGAATTGGAGCTGTAAGTTAACTCTTTGACAGAGAGAGCGAGATGGTGGTGGGGGACAGCCCCCAGTGAAATCAGAGGTGAGAGCACAAAGCAATACAGTAGGCAGACTCCGGTTTTTTGGGGGGAGATGCTCGAGAATATCCGGGTGGACTCCTGAGGCTCGATCCCGCATTTGCGTATGCCGAGCCTCCTTCCTCATGACCTTTGTCCAGAGTGGAATGCCTCCCCGGCTCCCGGCACATGATCAGTGCATGCTCAGTCACGATATCAGTGCCTGCTCAGCCACGTGATCACTGACGGCACAGTCACGTGATCAGCGCCTCTCAGTCACGTGATCACCGTATGATAAACACGTGATCAGTGAACGACCAGCCACGTGATCACTGCATGCGCGGTCAGGTGGTCAGTTCCTGATCAGCCACCTGATCAGTGCGTGCACAGTCCCCTGATCAGCGCCTGTCAGTCACTGATCACTGCCTGATAAACACGTGATCAGTGCCCGAACAGCCACGTCATCAGTGCATGCGCAGTCACGTGATCAGTGCATGATAGCCACGTGATCAGTGCGTGCACAGTCCCATGATCAGCGCCTGTCAGTCACTGATCATTGCCTGATAAACACGTGATCAGTGCATGATGAGCCATGTGATCAGTGCCCGATCAGCCACGTCATCAGTGCATGCGCAGTCACGTCATCAGTGCATGATAGCCACGTGATCAGTGCATGCTCAGTCACGTGATCTGGACTTGATCAGCCACGTGATCAGTGCCTGCAGAGTCACGTGATCAGGGCCTGCTGAGCTGCGTGATTCCTGCCGGCTCATCTGCATGACAATTGCCAGCTGAGCTGCGTGATTCCTGTCGGCTCATCTGCTTGACAATTGCCAGCTGAGCTGCGTGATTCCTGCCTGGTCACGTGCTTGATTATTGCCAGTTGAGCAGCATGATTCGTCACTGCTGAGCTCCATGCTTATTGCCTGCTGATTGCGTGGTTCGTGTCTGCTCAGCTCTTTGAGTATTGCCTCCTGAGGTCCCTGTTCGGTCGCCACCTGCCGGGGACCAGCCCCAACTGATCCAGGGTATTCGAAGGAGAGATGGCCTAGGCGACTATTTATATGCTAATCAGAGATGTCAAGAATAATAGTATGAGGAGAGCTCAGTAGGAAAATTCGGTGGAGAAAAGAGACTGAGTAGCTTGGTTTACGCGGAAGACCAATCAAACTTCAAGACAAGAAGTTTGCACCACTTACGTAGGCCGCAGGCGCCCTCTCGAATAGCGAAAGGTGCCTCACCCTAGACACCTTCTCGAGTGGGTCTTAGCAGCCCAGGCATAATTAGTAAGCGTGGTGGGTTCCGCGCTCCAGATGGAGACTCAGCTGGAAGTTAAAGGGAAGAATGACAAGGAACTTTATGAATTGGAGCTGTAAGTTAACTCTTTGACAGAGAGAGCGAGATGGTGGTGGGGGACAGCCCCCAGTGAAATCAGAGGTGAGAGCACAAAGCAATACAGTAGGCAGACTCCGGTTTTTTTGGGGGAGATGCTCGAGAATATCCGGGTGGACTCCTGAGGCTCGATCCCGCATTTGCGTATGCCGAGCCTCCTTCCTCATGACCTTTGTCCAGAGTGGAATGCCTCCCCGGCTCCCGGCACATGATCAGTGCATGCTCAGTCACGATATCAGTGCCTGCTCAGCCACGTGATCACTGACGGCACAGTCACGTGATCAGCGCCTCTCAGTCACGTGATCACCGTATGATAAACACGTGATCAGTGAACGACCAGCCACGTGATCACTGCATGCGCGGTCAGGTGGTCAGTTCCTGATCAGCCACCTGATCAGTGCGTGCACAGTCCCCTGATCAGCGCCTGTCAGTCACTGATCACTGCCTGATAAACACGTGATCAGTGCCCGAACAGCCACGTCATCAGTGCATGCGCAGTCACGTGATCAGTGCATGATAGCCACGTGATCAGTGCGTGCACAGTCCCATGATCAGCGCCTGTCAGTCACTGATCATTGCCTGATAAACACGTGATCAGTGCATGATGAGCCATGTGATCAGTGCCCGATCAGCCACGTCATCAGTGCATGCGCAGTCACGTCATCAGTGCATGATAGCCACGTGATCAGTGCATGCTCAGTCACGTGATCTGGACTTGATCAGCCACGTGATCAGTGCCTGCAGAGTCACGTGATCAGGGCCTGCTGAGCTGCGTGATTCCTGCCGGCTCATCTGCATGACAATTGCCAGCTGAGCTGCGTGATTCCTGTCGGCTCATCTGCTTGACAATTGCCAGCTGAGCTGCGTGATTCCTGCCTGGTCACGTGCTTGATTATTGCCAGTTGAGCAGCATGATTCGTCACTGCTGAGCTCCATGCTTATTGCCTGCTGATTGCGTGGTTCGTGTCTGCTCAGCTCTTTGAGTATTGCCTCCTGAGGTCCCTGTTCGGTCGCCACCTGCCGGGGACCAGCCCCAACTGATCCAGGGTATTCGAAGGAGAGATGGCCTAGGCGACTATTTATATGCTAATCAGAGATGTCAAGAATAATAGTATGAGGAGAGCTCAGTAGGAAAATTCGGTGGAGAAAAGAGACTGAGTAGCTTGGTTTACGCGGAAGACCAATCAAACTTCAAGACAAGAAGTTTGCACCACTTACGTAGGCCGCAGGCGCCCTCTCGAATAGCGAAAGGTGCCTCACCCTAGACACCTTCTCGAGTGGGTCTTAGCAGCCCAGGCATAATTAGTAAGCGTGGTGGGTTCCGCGCTCCAGATGGAGACTCAGCTGGAAGTTAAAGGGAAGAATGACAAGGAACTTTATGAATTGGAGCTGTAAGTTAACTCTTTGACAGAGAGAGCGAGATGGTGGTGGGGGACAGCCCCCAGTGAAATCAGAGGTGAGAGCACAAAGCAATACAGTAGGCAGACTCCGGTTTTTTGGGGGGAGATGCTCGAGAATATCCGGGTGGACTCCTGAGGCTCGATCCCGCATTTGCGTATGCCGAGCCTCCTTCCTCATGACCTTTGTCCAGAGTGGAATGCCTCCCCGGCTCCCGGCACATGATCAGTGCATGCTCAGTCACGATATCAGTGCCTGCTCAGCCACGTGATCACTGACGGCACAGTCACGTGATCAGCGCCTCTCAGTCACGTGATCACCGTATGATAAACACGTGATCAGTGAACGACCAGCCACGTGATCACTGCATGCGCGGTCAGGTGGTCAGTTCCTGATCAGCCACCTGATCAGTGCGTGCACAGTCCCCTGATCAGCGCCTGTCAGTCACTGATCACTGCCTGATAAACACGTGATCAGTGCCCGAACAGCCACGTCATCAGTGCATGCGCAGTCACGTGATCAGTGCATGATAGCCACGTGATCAGTGCGTGCACAGTCCCATGATCAGCGCCTGTCAGTCACTGATCATTGCCTGATAAACACGTGATCAGTGCATGATGAGCCATGTGATCAGTGCCCGATCAGCCACGTCATCAGTGCATGCGCAGTCACGTCATCAGTGCATGATAGCCACGTGATCAGTGCATGCTCAGTCACGTGATCTGGACTTGATCAGCCACGTGATCAGTGCCTGCAGAGTCACGTGATCAGGGCCTGCTGAGCTGCGTGATTCCTGCCGGCTCATCTG
The DNA here is from genome assembly GCF_032452875.1 of Bos javanicus. NCBI lineage: Eukaryota > Metazoa > Chordata > Mammalia > Artiodactyla > Bovidae > Bos > Bos javanicus. The sequence continues at coordinate 257,513 of NW_026893920.1, read as the reverse complement.
CATGACAATTGCCATCTGAGCTGCGTGATTCCTGTCGGCTCATCTGCTTGACAATTGCCAGCTGAGCTGCGTGATTCCTGCCTGGTCACGTGCTTGATTATTGCCAGTTGAGCAGCATGATTCGTCACTGCTGAGCTCCATGCTTATTGCCTGCTGATTGCGTGGTTCGTGTCTGCTCAGCTCTTTGAGTATTGCCTCCTGAGGTCCCTGTTCGGTCGCCACCTGCCGGGGACCAGCCCCAACTGATCCAGGGTATTCGAAGGAGAGATGGCCTAGGCGACTATTTATATGCTAATCAGAGATGTCAAGAATAATAGTATGAGGAGAGCTCAGTAGGAAAATTCGGTGGAGAAAAGAGACTGAGTAGCTTGGTTTACGCGGAAGACCAATCAAACTTCAAGACAAGAAGTTTGCACCACTTACGTAGGCCGCAGGCGCCCTCTCGAATAGCGAAAGGTGCCTCACCCTAGACACCTTCTCGAGTGGGTCTTAGCAGCCCAGGCATAATTAGTAAGCGTGGTGGGTTCCGCGCTCCAGATGGAGACTCAGCTGGAAGTTAAAGGGAAGAATGACAAGGAACTTTATGAATTGGAGCTGTAAGTTAACTCTTTGACAGAGAGAGCGAGATGGTGGTGGGGGACAGCCCCCAGTGAAATCAGAGGTGAGAGCACAAAGCAATACAGTAGGCAGACTCCGGTTTTTTTGGGGGGAGATGCTCGAGAATATCCGGGTGGACTCCTGAGGCTCGATCCCGCATTTGCGTATGCCGAGCCTCCTTCCTCATGACCTTTGTCCAGAGTGGAATGCCTCCCCGGCTCCCGGCACATGATCAGTGCATGCTCAGTCACGATATCAGTGCCTGCTCAGCCACGTGATCACTGACGGCACAGTCACGTGATCAGCGCCTCTCAGTCACGTGATCACCGTATGATAAACACGTGATCAGTGAACGACCAGCCACGTGATCACTGCATGCGCGGTCAGGTGGTCAGTTCCTGATCAGCCACCTGATCAGTGCGTGCACAGTCCCCTGATCAGCGCCTGTCAGTCACTGATCACTGCCTGATAAACACGTGATCAGTGCCCGAACAGCCACGTCATCAGTGCATGCGCAGTCACGTGATCAGTGCATGATAGCCACGTGATCAGTGCGTGCACAGTCCCATGATCAGCGCCTGTCAGTCACTGATCATTGCCTGATAAACACGTGATCAGTGCATGATGAGCCATGTGATCAGTGCCCGATCAGCCACGTCATCAGTGCATGCGCAGTCACGTCATCAGTGCATGATAGCCACGTGATCAGTGCATGCTCAGATCGTGATCAGTGTGAGTCACGTGGACTTGATCAGCCACGTGATCAGTGCCTGCAGAGTCACGTGATCAGGGCCTGCTGAGCTGCGTGATTCCTGCCGGCTCATCTGCATGACAATTGCCAGCTGAGCTGCGTGATTCCTGTCGGCTCATCTGCTTGACAATTGCCAGCTGAGCTGCGTGATTCCTGCCTGGTCACGTGCTTGATTATTGCCAGTTGAGCAGCATGATTCGTCACTGCTGAGCTCCATGCTTATTGCCTGCTGATTGCGTGGTTCGTGTCTGCTCAGCTCTTTGAGTATTGCCTCCTGAGGTCCCTGTTCGGTCGCCACCTGCCGGGGACCAGCCCCAACTGATCCAGGGTATTCGAAGGAGAGATGGCCTAGGCGACTATTTATATGCTAATCAGAGATGTCAAGAATAATAGTATGAGGAGAGCTCAGTAGGAAAATTCGGTGGAGAAAAGAGACTGAGTAGCTTGGTTTACGCGGAAGACCAATCAAACTTCAAGACAAGAAGTTTGCACCACTTACGTAGGCCGCAGGCGCCCTCTCGAATAGCGAAAGGTGCCTCACCCTAGACACCTTCTCGAGTGGGTCTTAGCAGCCCAGGCATAATTAGTAAGCGTGGTGGGTTCCGCGCTCCAGATGGAGACTCAGCTGGAAGTTAAAGGGAAGAATGACAAGGAACTTTATGAATTGGAGCTGTAAGTTAACTCTTTGACAGAGAGAGCGAGATGGTGGTGGGGGACAGCCCCCAGTGAAATCAGAGGTGAGAGCACAAAGCAATACAGTAGGCAGACTCCGGTTTTTTTGGGGGGAGATGCTCGAGAATATCCGGGTGGACTCCTGAGGCTCGATCCCGCATTTGCGTATGCCGAGCCTCCTTCCTCATGACCTTTGTCCAGAGTGGAATGCCTCCCCGGCTCCCGGCACATGATCAGTGCATGCTCAGTCACGATATCAGTGCCTGCTCAGCCACGTGATCACTGACGGCACAGTCACGTGATCAGCGCCTCTCAGTCACGTGATCACCGTATGATAAACACGTGATCAGTGAACGACCAGCCACGTGATCACTGCATGCGCGGTCAGGTGGTCAGTTCCTGATCAGCCACCTGATCAGTGCGTGCACAGTCCCCTGATCAGCGCCTGTCAGTCACTGATCACTGCCTGATAAACACGTGATCAGTGCCCGAACAGCCACGTCATCAGTGCATGCGCAGTCACGTGATCAGTGCATGATAGCCACGTGATCAGTGCGTGCACAGTCCCATGATCAGCGCCTGTCAGTCACTGATCATTGCCTGATAAACACGTGATCAGTGCATGATGAGCCATGTGATCAGTGCCCGATCAGCCACGTCATCAGTGCATGCGCAGTCACGTCATCAGTGCATGATAGCCACGTGATCAGTGCATGCTCAGTCACGTGATCTGGACTTGATCAGCCACGTGATCAGTGCCTGCAGAGTCACGTGATCAGGGCCTGCTGAGCTGCGTGATTCCTGCCGGCTCATCTGCATGACAATTGCCAGCTGAGCTGCGTGATTCCTGTCGGCTCATCTGCTTGACAATTGCCAGCTGAGCTGCGTGATTCCTGCCTGGTCACGTGCTTGATTATTGCCAGTTGAGCAGCATGATTCGTCACTGCTGAGCTCCATGCTTATTGCCTGCTGATTGCGTGGTTCGTGTCTGCTCAGCTCTTTGAGTATTGCCTCCTGAGGTCCCTGTTCGGTCGCCACCTGCCGGGGACCAGCCCCAACTGATCCAGGGTATTCGAAGGAGAGATGGCCTAGGCGACTATTTATATGCTAATCAGAGATGTCAAGAATAATAGTATGAGGAGAGCTCAGTAGGAAAATTCGGTGGAGAAAAGAGACTGAGTAGCTTGGTTTACGCGGAAGACCAATCAAACTTCAAGACAAGAAGTTTGCACCACTTACGTAGGCCGCAGGCGCCCTCTCGAATAGCGAAAGGTGCCTCACCCTAGACACCTTCTCGAGTGGGTCTTAGCAGCCCAGGCATAATTAGTAAGCGTGGTGGGTTCCGCGCTCCAGATGGAGACTCAGCTGGAAGTTAAAGGGAAGAATGACAAGGAACTTTATGAATTGGAGCTGTAAGTTAACTCTTTGACAGAGAGAGCGAGATGGTGGTGGGGGACAGCCCCCAGTGAAATCAGAGGTGAGAGCACAAAGCAATACAGTAGGCAGACTCCGGTTTTTTTGGGGGGAGATGCTCGAGAATATCCGGGTGGACTCCTGAGGCTCGATCCCGCATTTGCGTATGCCGAGCCTCCTTCCTCATGACCTTTGTCCAGAGTGGAATGCCTCCCCGGCTCCCGGCACATGATCAGTGCATGCTCAGTCACGATATCAGTGCCTGCTCAGCCACGTGATCACTGACGGCACAGTCACGTGATCAGCGCCTCTCAGTCACGTGATCACCGTATGATAAACACGTGATCAGTGAACGACCAGCCACGTGATCACTGCATGCGCGGTCAGGTGGTCAGTTCCTGATCAGCCACCTGATCAGTGCGTGCACAGTCCCCTGATCAGCGCCTGTCAGTCACTGATCACTGCCTGATAAACACGTGATCAGTGCCCGAACAGCCACGTCATCAGTGCATGCGCAGTCACGTGATCAGTGCATGATAGCCACGTGATCAGTGCGTGCACAGTCCCATGATCAGCGCCTGTCAGTCACTGATCATTGCCTGATAAACACGTGATCAGTGCATGATGAGCCATGTGATCAGTGCCCGATCAGCCACGTCATCAGTGCATGCGCAGTCACGTCATCAGTGCATGATAGCCACGTGATCAGTGCATGCTCAGTCACGTGATCTGGACTTGATCAGCCACGTGATCAGTGCCTGCAGAGTCACGTGATCAGGGCCTGCTGAGCTGCGTGATTCCTGCCGGCTCATCTGCATGACAATTGCCATCTGAGCTGCGTGATTCCTGTCGGCTCATCTGCTTGACAATTGCCAGCTGAGCTGCGTGATTCCTGCCTGGTCACGTGCTTGATTATTGCCAGTTGAGCAGCATGATTCGTCACTGCTGAGCTCCATGCTTATTGCCTGCTGATTGCGTGGTTCGTGTCTGCTCAGCTCTTTGAGTATTGCCTCCTGAGGTCCCTGTTCGGTCGCCACCTGCCGGGGACCAGCCCCAACTGATCCAGGGTATTCGAAGGAGAGATGGCCTAGGCGACTATTTATATGCTAATCAGAGATGTCAAGAATAATAGTATGAGGAGAGCTCAGTAGGAAAATTCGGTGGAGAAAAGAGACTGAGTAGCTTGGTTTACGCGGAAGACCAATCAAACTTCAAGACAAGAAGTTTGCACCACTTACGTAGGCCGCAGGCGCCCTCTCGAATAGCGAAAGGTGCCTCACCCTAGACACCTTCTCGAGTGGGTCTTAGCAGCCCAGGCATAATTAGTAAGCGTGGTGGGTTCCGCGCTCCAGATGGAGACTCAGCTGGAAGTTAAAGGGAAGAATGACAAGGAACTTTATGAATTGGAGCTGTAAGTTAACTCTTTGACAGAGAGAGCGAGATGGTGGTGGGGGACAGCCCCCAGTGAAATCAGAGGTGAGAGCACAAAGCAATACAGTAGGCAGACTCCGGTTTTTTTGGGGGGAGATGCTCGAGAATATCCGGGTGGACTCCTGAGGCTCGATCCCGCATTTGCGTATGCCGAGCCTCCTTCCTCATGACCTTTGTCCAGAGTGGAATGCCTCCCCGGCTCCCGGCACATGATCAGTGCATGTCACGATATCAGTGCCTGATCAGCCACGTGATCAGTGCCTGCAGAGTCACGTGATCAGGGCCTGCTGAGCTGCGTGATTCCTGCCGGCTCATCTGCATGACAATTGCCATCTGAGCTGCGTGATTCCTGTCGGCTCATCTGCTTGACAATTGCCAGCTGAGCTGCGTGATTCCTGCCTGGTCACGTGCTTGATTATTGCCAGTTGAGCAGCATGATTCGTCACTGCTGAGCTCCATGCTTATTGCCTGCTGATTGCGTGGTTCGTGTCTGCTCAGCTCTTTGAGTATTGCCTCCTGAGGTCCCTGTTCGGTCGCCACCTGCCGGGGACCAGCCCCAACTGATCCAGGGTATTCGAAGGAGAGATGGCCTAGGCGACTATTTATATGCTAATCAGAGATGTCAAGAATAATAGTATGAGGAGAGCTCAGTAGGAAAATTCGGTGGAGAAAAGAGACTGAGTAGCTTGGTTTACGCGGAAGACCAATCAAACTTCAAGACAAGAAGTTTGCACCACTTACGTAGGCCGCAGGCGCCCTCTCGAATAGCGAAAGGTGCCTCACCCTAGACACCTTCTCGAGTGGGTCTTAGCAGCCCAGGCATAATTAGTAAGCGTGGTGGGTTCCGCGCTCCAGATGGAGACTCAGCTGGAAGTTAAAGGGAAGAATGACAAGGAACTTTATGAATTGGAGCTGTAAGTTAACTCTTTGACAGAGAGAGCGAGATGGTGGTGGGGGACAGCCCCCAGTGAAATCAGAGGTGAGAGCACAAAGCAATACAGTAGGCAGACTCCGGTTTTTTTGGGGGGAGATGCTCGAGAATATCCGGGTGGACTCCTGAGGCTCGATCCCGCATTTGCGTATGCCGAGCCTCCTTCCTCATGACCTTTGTCCAGAGTGGAATGCCTCCCGGCTCCCGGCACATGATCAGTGCATGCTCAGTCACGATATCAGTGCCTGCTCAGCCACGTGATCACTGACGGCACAGTCACGTGATCAGCGCCTCTCAGTCACGTGATCACCGTATGATAAACACGTGATCAGTGAACGACCAGCCACGTGATCACTGCATGCGCGGTCAGGTGGTCAGTTCCTGATCAGCCACCTGATCAGTGCGTGCACAGTCCCCTGATCAGCGCCTGTCAGTCACTGATCACTGCCTGATAAACACGTGATCAGTGCCCGAACAGCCACGTCATCAGTGCATGCGCAGTCACGTGATCAGTGCATGATAGCCACGTGATCAGTGCGTGCACAGTCCCATGATCAGCGCCTGTCAGTCACTGATCATTGCCTGATAAACACGTGATCAGTGCATGATGAGCCATGTGATCAGTGCCCGATCAGCCACGTCATCAGTGCATGCGCAGTCACGTCATCAGTGCATGATAGCCACGTGATCAGTGCATGCTCAGTCACGTGATCTGGACTTGATCAGCCACGTGATCAGTGCCTGCAGAGTCACGTGATCAGGGCCTGCTGAGCTGCGTGATTCCTGCCGGCTCATCTGCATGACAATTGCCAGCTGAGCTGCGTGATTCCTGTCGGCTCATCTGCTTGACAATTGCCAGCTGAGCTGCGTGATTCCTGCCTGGTCACGTGCTTGATTATTGCCAGTTGAGCAGCATGATTCGTCACTGCTGAGCTCCATGCTTATTGCCTGCTGATTGCGTGGTTCGTGTCTGCTCAGCTCTTTGAGTATTGCCTCCTGAGGTCCCTGTTCGGTCGCCACCTGCCGGGGACCAGCCCCAACTGATCCAGGGTATTCGAAGGAGAGATGGCCTAGGCGACTATTTATATGCTAATCAGAGATGTCAAGAATAATAGTATGAGGAGAGCTCAGTAGGAAAATTCGGTGGAGAAAAGAGACTGAGTAGCTTGGTTTACGCGGAAGACCAATCAAACTTCAAGACAAGAAGTTTGCACCACTTACGTAGGCCGCAGGCGCCCTCTCGAATAGCGAAAGGTGCCTCACCCTAGACACCTTCTCGAGTGGGTCTTAGCAGCCCAGGCATAATTAGTAAGCGTGGTGGGTTCCGCGCTCCAGATGGAGACTCAGCTGGAAGTTAAAGGGAAGAATGACAAGGAACTTTATGAATTGGAGCTGTAAGTTAACTCTTTGACAGAGAGAGCGAGATGGTGGTGGGGGACAGCCCCCAGTGAAATCAGAGGTGAGAGCACAAAGCAATACAGTAGGCAGACTCCGGTTTTTTTGGGGGAGATGCTCGAGAATATCCGGGTGGACTCCTGAGGCTCGATCCCGCATTTGCGTATGCCGAGCCTCCTTCCTCATGACCTTTGTCCAGAGTGGAATGCCTCCCCGGCTCCCGGCACATGATCAGTGCATGCTCAGTCACGATATCAGTGCCTGCTCAGCCACGTGATCACTGACGGCACAGTCACGTGATCAGCGCCTCTCAGTCACGTGATCACCGTATGATAAACACGTGATCAGTGAACGACCAGCCACGTGATCACTGCATGCGCGGTCAGGTGGTCAGTTCCTGATCAGCCACCTGATCAGTGCGTGCACAGTCCCCTGATCAGCGCCTGTCAGTCACTGATCACTGCCTGATAAACACGTGATCAGTGCCCGAACAGCCACGTCATCAGTGCATGCGCAGTCACGTGATCAGTGCATGATAGCCACGTGATCAGTGCGTGCACAGTCCCATGATCAGCGCCTGTCAGTCACTGATCATTGCCTGATAAACACGTGATCAGTGCATGATGAGCCATGTGATCAGTGCCCGATCAGCCACGTCATCAGTGCATGCGCAGTCACGTCATCAGTGCATGATAGCCACGTGATCAGTGCATGCTCAGTCACGTGATCTGGACTTGATCAGCCACGTGATCAGTGCCTGCAGAGTCACGTGATCAGGGCCTGCTGAGCTGCGTGATTCCTGCCGGCTCATCTGCATGACAATTGCCAGCTGAGCTGCGTGATTCCTGTCGGCTCATCTGCTTGACAATTGCCAGCTGAGCTGCGTGATTCCTGCCTGGTCACGTGCTTGATTATTGCCAGTTGAGCAGCATGATTCGTCACTGCTGAGCTCCATGCTTATTGCCTGCTGATTGCGTGGTTCGTGTCTGCTCAGCTCTTTGAGTATTGCCTCCTGAGGTCCCTGTTCGGTCGCCACCTGCCGGGGACCAGCCCCAACTGATCCAGGGTATTCGAAGGAGAGATGGCCTAGGCGACTATTTATATGCTAATCAGAGATGTCAAGAATAATAGTATGAGGAGAGCTCAGTAGGAAAATTCGGTGGAGAAAAGAGACTGAGTAGCTTGGTTTACGCGGAAGACCAATCAAACTTCAAGACAAGAAGTTTGCACCACTTACGTAGGCCGCAGGCGCCCTCTCGAATAGCGAAAGGTGCCTCACCCTAGACACCTTCTCGAGTGGGTCTTAGCAGCCCAGGCATAATTAGTAAGCGTGGTGGGTTCCGCGCTCCAGATGGAGACTCAGCTGGAAGTTAAAGGGAAGAATGACAAGGAACTTTATGAATTGGAGCTGTAAGTTAACTCTTTGACAGAGAGAGCGAGATGGTGGTGGGGGACAGCCCCCAGTGAAATCAGAGGTGAGAGCACAAAGCAATACAGTAGGCAGACTCCGGTTTTTTTGGGGGAGATGCTCGAGAATATCCGGGTGGACTCCTGAGGCTCGATCCCGCATTTGCGTATGCCGAGCCTCCTTCCTCATGACCTTTGTCCAGAGTGGAATGCCTCCCCGGCTCCCGGCACATGATCAGTGCATGCTCAGTCACGATATCAGTGCCTGCTCAGCCACGTGATCACTGCATGCACGGTCAGGTGGTCAGTTCCTGATCAGCCACCTGATCAGTGCGTGCACAGTCCCCTGATCAGCGCCTGTCAGTCACTGATCACTGCCTGATAAACACGTGATCAGTGCCCGAACAGCCACGTCATCAGTGCATGCGCAGTCACGTGATCAGTGCATGATAGCCACGTGATCAGTGCGTGCACAGTCCCATGATCAGCGCCTGTCAGTCACTGATCATTGCCTGATAAACACGTGATCAGTGCATGATGAGCCATGTGATCAGTGCCCGATCAGCCACGTCATCAGTGCATGCGCAGTCACGTCATCAGTGCATGATAGCCACGTGATCAGTGCATGCTCAGTCACGTGATCTGGACTTGATCAGCCACGTGATCAGTGCCTGCAGAGTCACGTGATCAGGGCCTGCTGAGCTGCGTGATTCCTGCCGGCTCATCTGCATGACAATTGCCATCTGAGCTGCGTGATTCCTGTCGGCTCATCTGCTTGACAATTGCCAGCTGAGCTGCGTGATTCCTGCCTGGTCACGTGCTTGATTATTGCCAGTTGAGCAGCATGATTCGTCACTGCTGAGCTCCATGCTTATTGCCTGCTGATTGCGTGGTTCGTGTCTGCTCAGCTCTTTGAGTATTGCCTCCTGAGGTCCCTGTTCGGTCGCCACCTGCCGGGGACCAGCCCCAACTGATCCAGGGTATTCGAAGGAGAGATGGCCTAGGCGACTATTTATATGCTAATCAGAGATGTCAAGAATAATAGTATGAGAAGAGCTCAGTAGGAAAATTCGGTGGAGAAAAGAGACTGAGTAGCTTGGTTTACGCGGAAGACCAATCAAACTTCAAGACAAGAAGTTTGCACCACTTACGTAGGCCGCAGGCGCCCTCTCGAATAGCGAAAGGTGCCTCACCCTAGACACCTTCTCGAGTGGGTCTTAGCAGCCCAGGCATAATTAGTAAGCGTGGTGGGTTCCGCGCTCCAGATGGAGACTCAGCTGGAAGTTAAAGGGAAGAATGACAAGGAACTTTATGAATTGGAGCTGTAAGTTAACTCTTTGACAGAGAGAGCGAGATGGTGGTGGGGGACAGCCCCCAGTGAAATCAGAGGTGAGAGCACAAAGCAATACAGTAGGCAGACTCCGGTTGTTTTGGGGGGGAGATGCTCGAGAATATCCGGGTGGACTCCTGAGGCTCGATCCCGCATTTGCGTATGCCGAGCCTCCTTCCTCATGACCTTTGTCCAGAGTGGAATGCCTCCCCGGCTCCCGGCACATGATCAGTGCATGCTCAGTCACGATATCAGTGCCTGATCAGCCACGTGATCAGTGCCTGCAGAGTCACGTGATCAGGGCCTGCTGAGCTGCGTGATTCCTGCCGGCTCATCTGCATGACAATTGCCATCTGAGCTGCGTGATTCCTGTCGGCTCATCTGCTTGACAATTGCCAGCTGAGCTGCGTGATTCCTGCCTGGTCACGTGCTTGATTATTGCCAGTTGAGCAGCATGATTCGTCACTGCTGAGCTCCATGCTTATTGCCTGCTGATTGCGTGGTTCGTGTCTGCTCAGCTCTTTGAGTATTGCCTCCTGAGGTCCCTGTTCGGTCGCCACCTGCCGGGGACCAGCCCCAACTGATCCAGGGTATTCGAAGGAGAGATGGCCTAGGCGACTATTTATATGCTAATCAGAGATGTCAAGAATAATAGTATGAGGAGAGCTCAGTAGGAAAATTCGGTGGAGAAAAGAGACTGAGTAGCTTGGTTTACGCGGAAGACCAATCAAACTTCAAGACAAGAAGTTTGCACCACTTACGTAGGCCGCAGGCGCCCTCTCGAATAGCGAAAGGTGCCTCACCCTAGACACCTTCTCGAGTGGGTCTTAGCAGCCCAGGCATAATTAGTAAGCGTGGTGGGTTCCGCGCTCCAGATGGAGACTCAGCTGGAAGTTAAAGGGAAGAATGACAAGGAACTTTATGAATTGGAGCTGTAAGTTAACTCTTTGACAGAGAGAGCGAGATGGTGGTGGGGGACAGCCCCCAGTGAAATCAGAGGTGAGAGCACAAAGCAATACAGTAGGCAGACTCCGGTTTTTTGGGGGGAGATGCTCGAGAATATCCGGGTGGACTCCTGAGGCTCGATCCCGCATTTGCGTATGCCGAGCCTCCTTCCTCATGACCTTTGTCCAGAGTGGAATGCCTCCCCGGCTCCCGGCACATGATCAGTGCATGCTCAGTCACGATATCAGTGCCTGCTCAGCCACGTGATCACTGACGGCACAGTCACGTGATCAGCGCCTCTCAGTCACGTGATCACCGTATGATAAACACGTGATCAGTGAACGACCAGCCACGTGATCACTGCATGCGCGGTCAGGTGGTCAGTTCCTGATCAGCCACCTGATCAGTGCGTGCACAGTCCCCTGATCAGCGCCTGTCAGTCACTGATCACTGCCTGATAAACACGTGATCAGTGCCCGAACAGCCACGTCATCAGTGCATGCGCAGTCACGTGATCAGTGCATGATAGCCACGTGATCAGTGCGTGCACAGTCCCATGATCAGCGCCTGTCAGTCACTGATCATTGCCTGATAAACACGTGATCAGTGCATGATGAGCCATGTGATCAGTGCCCGATCAGCCACGTCATCAGTGCATGCGCAGTCACGTCATCAGTGCATGATAGCCACGTGATCAGTGCATGCTCAGTCACGTGATCTGGACTTGATCAGCCACGTGATCAGTGCCTGCAGAGTCACGTGATCAGGGCCTGCTGAGCTGCGTGATTCCTGCCGGCTCATCTGCATGACAATTGCCATCTGAGCTGCGTGATTCCTGTCGGCTCATCTGCTTGACAATTGCCAGCTGAGCTGCGTGATTCCTGCCTGGTCACGTGCTTGATTATTGCCAGTTGAGCAGCATGATTCGTCACTGCTGAGCTCCATGCTTATTGCCTGCTGATTGCGTGGTTCGTGTCTGCTCAGCTCTTTGAGTATTGCCTCCTGAGGTCCCTGTTCGGTCGCCACCTGCCGGGGACCAGCCCCAACTGATCCAGGGTATTCGAAGGAGAGATGGCCTAGGCGACTATTTATATGCTAATCAGAGATGTCAAGAATAATAGTATGAGGAGAGCTCAGTAGGAAAATTCGGTGGAGAAAAGAGACTGAGTAGCTTGGTTTACGCGGAAGACCAATCAAACTTCAAGACAAGAAGTTTGCACCACTTACGTAGGCCGCAGGCGCCCTCTCGAATAGCGAAAGGTGCCTCACCCTAGACACCTTCTCGAGTGGGTCTTAGCAGCCCAGGCATAATTAGTAAGCGTGGTGGGTTCCGCGCTCCAGATGGAGACTCAGCTGGAAGTTAAAGGGAAGAATGACAAGGAACTTTATGAATTGGAGCTGTAAGTTAACTCTTTGACAGAGAGAGCGAGATGGTGGTGGGGGACAGCCCCCAGTGAAATCAGAGGTGAGAGCACAAAGCAATACAGTAGGCAGACTCCGGTTTTTTTGGGGGGAGATGCTCGAGAATATCCGGGTGGACTCCTGAGGCTCGATCCCGCATTTGCGTATGCCGAGCCTCCTTCCTCATGACCTTTGTCCAGAGTGGAATGCCTCCCCGGCTCCCGGCACATGATCAGTGCATGCTCAGTCACGATATCAGTGCCTGCTCAGCCACGTGATCACTGACGGCACAGTCACGTGATCAGCGCCTCTCAGTCACGTGATCACCGTATGATAAACACGTGATCAGTGAACGACCAGCCACGTGATCACTGCATGCGCGGTCAGGTGGTCAGTTCCTGATCAGCCACCTGATCAGTGCGTGCACAGTCCCCTGATCAGCGCCTGTCAGTCACTGATCACTGCCTGATAAACACGTGATCAGTGCCCGAACAGCCACGTCATCAGTGCATGCGCAGTCACGTGATCAGTGCATGATAGCCACGTGATCAGTGCGTGCACAGTCCCATGATCAGCGCCTGTCAGTCACTGATCATTGCCTGATAAACACGTGATCAGTGCATGATGAGCCATGTGATCAGTGCCCGATCAGCCACGTCATCAGTGCATGCGCAGTCACGTCATCAGTGCATGATAGCCACGTGATCAGTGCATGCTCAGTCACGTGATCTGGACTTGATCAGCCACGTGATCAGTGCCTGCAGAGTCACGTGATCAGGGCCTGCTGAGCTGCGTGATTCCTGCCGGCTCATCTGCATGACAATTGCCATCTGAGCTGCGTGATTCCTGTCGGCTCATCTGCTTGACAATTGCCAGCTGAGCTGCGTGATTCCTGCCTGGTCACGTGCTTGATTATTGCCAGTTGAGCAGCATGATTCGTCACTGCTGAGCTCCATGCTTATTGCCTGCTGATTGCGTGGTTCGTGTCTGCTCAGCTCTTTGAGTATTGCCTCCTGAGGTCCCTGTTCGGTCGCCACCTGCCGGGGACCAGCCCCAACTGATCCAGGGTATTCGAAGGAGAGATGGCCTAGGCGACTATTTATATGCTAATCAGAGATGTCAAGAATAATAGTATGAGGAGAGCTCAGTAGGAAAATTCGGTGGAGAAAAGAGACTGAGTAGCTTGGTTTACGCGGAAGACCAATCAAACTTCAAGACAAGAAGTTTGCACCACTTACGTAGGCCGCAGGCGCCCTCTCGAATAGCGAAAGGTGCCTCACCCTAGACACCTTCTCGAGTGGGTCTTAGCAGCCCAGGCATAATTAGTAAGCGTGGTGGGTTCCGCGCTCCAGATGGAGACTCAGCTGGAAGTTAAAGGGAAGAATGACAAGGAACTTTATGAATTGGAGCTGTAAGTTAACTCTTTGACAGAGAGAGCGAGATGGTGGTGGGGGACAGCCCCCAGTGAAATCAGAGGTGAGAGCACAAAGCAATACAGTAGGCAGACTCCGGTTTTTTTGGGGGGAGATGCTCGAGAATATCCGGGTGGACTCCTGAGGCTCGATCCCGCATTTGCGTATGCCGAGCCTCCTTCCTCATGACCTTTGTCCAGAGTGGAATGCCTCCCCGGCTCCCGGCACATGATCAGTGCATGCTCAGTCACGATATCAGTGCCTGCTCAGCCACGTGATCACTGCATGCACGGTCAGGTGGTCAGTTCCTGATCAGCCACCTGATCAGTGCGTGCACAGTCCCCTGATCAGCGCCTGTCAGTCACTGATCACTGCCTGATAAACACGTGATCAGTGCCCGAACAGCCACGTCATCAGTGCATGCGCAGTCACGTGATCAGTGCATGATAGCCACGTGATCAGTGCGTGCACAGTCCCATGATCAGCGCCTGTCAGTCACTGATCATTGCCTGATAAACACGTGATCAGTGCATGATGAGCCATGTGATCAGTGCCCGATCAGCCACGTCATCAGTGCATGCGCAGTCACGTCATCAGTGCATGATAGCCACGTGATCAGTGCATGCTCAGTCACGTGATCTGGACTTGATCAGCCACGTGATCAGTGCCTGCAGAGTCACGTGATCAGGGCCTGCTGAGCTGCGTGATTCCTGCCGGCTCATCTGCATGACAATTGCCATCTGAGCTGCGTGATTCCTGTCGGCTCATCTGCTTGACAATTGCCAGCTGAGCTGCGTGATTCCTGCCTGGTCACGTGCTTGATTATTGCCAGTTGAGCAGCATGATTCGTCACTGCTGAGCTCCATGCTTATTGCCTGCTGATTGCGTGGTTCGTGTCTGCTCAGCTCTTTGAGTATTGCCTCCTGAGGTCCCTGTTCGGTCGCCACCTGCCGGGGACCAGCCCCAACTGATCCAGGGTATTCGAAGGAGAGATGGCCTAGGCGACTATTTATATGCTAATCAGAGATGTCAAGAATAATAGTATGAGGAGAGCTCAGTAGGAAAATTCGGTGGAGAAAAGAGACTGAGTAGCTTGGTTTACGCGGAAGACCAATCAAACTTCAAGACAAGAAGTTTGCACCACTTACGTAGGCCGCAGGCGCCCTCTCGAATAGCGAAAGGTGCCTCACCCTAGACACCTTCTCGAGTGGGTCTTAGCAGCCCAGGCATAATTAGTAAGCGTGGTGGGTTCCGCGCTCCAGATGGAGACTCAGCTGGAAGTTAAAGGGAAGAATGACAAGGAACTTTATGAATTGGAGCTGTAAGTTAACTCTTTGACAGAGAGAGCGAGATGGTGGTGGGGGACAGCCCCCAGTGAAATCAGAGGTGAGAGCACAAAGCAATACAGTAGGCAGACTCCGGTTTTTTTGGGGGAGATGCTCGAGAATATCCGGGTGGACTCCTGAGGCTCGATCCCGCATTTGCGTATGCCGAGCCTCCTTCCTCATGACCTTTGTCCAGAGTGGAATGCCTTCCCGGCTCCCGGCACATGATCAGTGCATGCTCAGTCACGATATCAGTGCCTGCAGAGTCACGTGATCAGGGCCTGCTGAGCTGCGTGATTCCTGCCGGCTCATCTGCATGACAATTGCCATCTGAGCTGCGTGATTCCTGTCGGCTCATCTGCTTGACAATTGCCAGCTGAGCTGCGTGATTCCTGCCTGGTCACGTGCTTGATTATTGCCAGTTGAGCAGCATGATTCGTCACTGCTGAGCTCCATGCTTATTGCCTGCTGATTGCGTGGTTCGTGTCTGCTCAGCTCTTTGAGTATTGCCTCCTGAGGTCCCTGTTCGGTCGCCACCTGCCGGGGACCAGCCCCAACTGATCCAGGGTATTCGAAGGAGAGATGGCCTAGGCGACTATTTATATGCTAATCAGAGATGTCAAGAATAATAGTATGAGGAGAGCTCAGTAGGAAAATTCGGTGGAGAAAAGAGACTGAGTAGCTTGGTTTACGCGGAAGACCAATCAAACTTCAAGACAAGAAGTTTGCACCACTTACGTAGGCCGCAGGCGCCCTCTCGAATAGCGAAAGGTGCCTCACCCTAGACACCTTCTCGAGTGGGTCTTAGCAGCCCAGGCATAATTAGTAAGCGTGGTGGGTTCCGCGCTCCAGATGGAGACTCAGCTGGAAGTTAAAGGGAAGAATGACAAGGAACTTTATGAATTGGAGCTGTAAGTTAACTCTTTGACAGAGAGAGCGAGATGGTGGTGGGGGACAGCCCCCAGTGAAATCAGAGGTGAGAGCACAAAGCAATACAGTAGGCAGACTCCGGTTTTTTTGGGGGAGATGCTCGAGAATATCCGGGTGGACTCCTGAGGCTCGATCCCGCATTTGCGTATGCCGAGCCTCCTTCCTCATGACCTTTGTCCAGAGTGGAATGCCTCCCCGGCTCCCGGCACATGATCAGTGCATGCTCAGTCACGATATCAGTGCCTGCTCAGCCACGTGATCACTGACGGCACAGTCACGTGATCAGCGCCTCTCAGTCACGTGATCACCGTATGATAAACACGTGATCAGTGAACGACCAGCCACGTGATCACTGCATGCGCGGTCAGGTGGTCAGTTCCTGATCAGCCACCTGATCAGTGCGTGCACAGTCCCCTGATCAGCGCCTGTCAGTCACTGATCACTGCCTGATAAACACGTGATCAGTGCCCGAACAGCCACGTCATCAGTGCATGCGCAGTCACGTGATCAGTGCATGATAGCCACGTGATCAGTGCGTGCACAGTCCCATGATCAGCGCCTGTCAGTCACTGATCATTGCCTGATAAACACGTGATCAGTGCATGATGAGCCATGTGATCAGTGCCCGATCAGCCACGTCATCAGTGCATGCGCAGTCACGTCATCAGTGCATGATAGCCACGTGATCAGTGCATGCTCAGTCACGTGATCTGGACTTGATCAGCCACGTGATCAGTGCCTGCAGAGTCACGTGATCAGGGCCTGCTGAGCTGCGTGATTCCTGCCGGCTCATCTGCATGACAATTGCCATCTGAGCTGCGTGATTCCTGTCGGCTCATCTGCTTGACAATTGCCAGCTGAGCTGCGTGATTCCTGCCTGGTCACGTGCTTGATTATTGCCAGTTGAGCAGCATGATTCGTCACTGCTGAGCTCCATGCTTATTGCCTGCTGATTGCGTGGTTCGTGTCTGCTCAGCTCTTTGAGTATTGCCTCCTGAGGTCCCTGTTCGGTCGCCACCTGCCGGGGACCAGCCCCAACTGATCCAGGGTATTCGAAGGAGAGATGGCCTAGGCGACTATTTATATGCTAATCAGAGATGTCAAGAATAATAGTATGAGGAGAGCTCAGTAGGAAAATTCGGTGGAGAAAAGAGACTGAGTAGCTTGGTTTACGCGGAAGACCAATCAAACTTCAAGACAAGAAGTTTGCACCACTTACGTAGGCCGCAGGCGCCCTCTCGAATAGCGAAAGGTGCCTCACCCTAGACACCTTCTCGAGTGGGTCTTAGCAGCCCAGGCATAATTAGTAAGCGTGGTGGGTTCCGCGCTCCAGATGGAGACTCAGCTGGAAGTTAAAGGGAAGAATGACAAGGAACTTTATGAATTGGAGCTGTAAGTTAACTCTTTGACAGAGAGAGCGAGATGGTGGTGGGGGACAGCCCCCAGTGAAATCAGAGGTGAGAGCACAAAGCAATACAGTAGGCAGACTCCGGTTTTTGGGGGGAGATGCTCGAGAATATCCGGGTGGACTCCTGAGGCTCGATCCCGCATTTGCGTATGCCGAGCCTCCTTCCTCATGACCTTTGTCCAGAGTGGAATGCCTCCCCGGCTCCCGGCACATGATCAGTGCATGCTCAGTCACGATATCAGTGCCTGCTCAGCCACGTGATCACTGACGGCACAGTCACGTGATCAGCGCCTCTCAGTCACGTGATCACCGTATGATAAACACGTGATCAGTGAACGACCAGCCACGTGATCACTGCATGCGCGGTCAGGTGGTCAGTTCCTGATCAGCCACCTGATCAGTGCGTGCACAGTCCCCTGATCAGCGCCTGTCAGTCACTGATCACTGCCTGATAAACACGTGATCAGTGCCCGAACAGCCACGTCATCAGTGCATGCGCAGTCACGTGATCAGTGCATGATAGCCACGTGATCAGTGCGTGCACAGTCCCATGATCAGCGCCTGTCAGTCACTGATCATTGCCTGATAAACACGTGATCAGTGCATGATGAGCCATGTGATCAGTGCCCGATCAGCCACGTCATCAGTGCATGCGCAGTCACGTCATCAGTGCATGATAGCCACGTGATCAGTGCATGCTCAGTCACGTGATCTGGACTTGATCAGCCACGTGATCAGTGCCTGCAGAGTCACGTGATCAGGGCCTGCTGAGCTGCGTGATTCCTGCCGGCTCATCTGCATGACAATTGCCATCTGAGCTGCGTGATTCCTGTCGGCTCATCTGCTTGACAATTGCCAGCTGAGCTGCGTGATTCCTGCCTGGTCACGTGCTTGATTATTGCCAGTTGAGCAGCATGATTCGTCACTGCTGAGCTCCATGCTTATTGCCTGCTGATTGCGTGGTTCGTGTCTGCTCAGCTCTTTGAGTATTGCCTCCTGAGGTCCCTGTTCGGTCGCCACCTGCCGGGGACCAGCCCCAACTGATCCAGGGTATTCGAAGGAGAGATGGCCTAGGCGACTATTTATATGCTAATCAGAGATGTCAAGAATAATAGTATGAGGAGAGCTCAGTAGGAAAATTCGGTGGAGAAAAGAGACTGAGTAGCTTGGTTTACGCGGAAGACCAATCAAACTTCAAGACAAGAAGTTTGCACCACTTACGTAGGCCGCAGGCGCCCTCTCGAATAGCGAAAGGTGCCTCACCCTAGACACCTTCTCGAGTGGGTCTTAGCAGCCCAGGCATAATTAGTAAGCGTGGTGGGTTCCGCGCTCCAGATGGAGACTCAGCTGGAAGTTAAAGGGAAGAATGACAAGGAACTTTATGAATTGGAGCTGTAAGTTAACTCTTTGACAGAGAGAGCGAGATGGTGGTGGGGGACAGCCCCCAGTGAAATCAGAGGTGAGAGCACAAAGCAATACAGTAGGCAGACTCTTTTTTTGGGGGAGATGCTCGAGAATATCCGGGTGGACTCCTGAGGCTCGATCCCGCATTTGCGTATGCCGAGCCTCCTTCCTCATGACCTTTGTCCAGAGTGGAATGCCTCCCCGGCTCCCGGCACATGATCAGTGCATGCTCAGTCACGATATCAGTGCCTGCTCAGCCACGTGATCACTGCATGCACGGTCAGGTGGTCAGTTCCTGATCAGCCACCTGATCAGTGCGTGCACAGTCCCCTGATCAGCGCCTGTCAGTCACTGATCACTGCCTGATAAACACGTGATCAGTGCCCGAACAGCCACGTCATCAGTGCATGCGCAGTCACGTGATCAGTGCATGATAGCCACGTGATCAGTGCGTGCACAGTCCCATGATCAGCGCCTGTCAGTCACTGATCATTGCCTGATAAACACGTGATCAGTGCATGATGAGCCATGTGATCAGTGCCCGATCAGCCACGTCATCAGTGCATGCGCAGTCACGTCATCAGTGCATGATAGCCACGTGATCAGTGCATGCTCAGTCACGTGATCTGGACTTGATCAGCCACGTGATCAGTGCCTGCAGAGTCACGTGATCAGGGCCTGCTGAGCTGCGTGATTCCTGCCGGCTCATCTGCATGACAATTGCCATCTGAGCTGCGTGATTCCTGTCGGCTCATCTGCTTGACAATTGCCAGCTGAGCTGCGTGATTCCTGCCTGGTCACGTGCTTGATTATTGCCAGTTGAGCAGCATGATTCGTCACTGCTGAGCTCCATGCTTATTGCCTGCTGATTGCGTGGTTCGTGTCTGCTCAGCTCTTTGAGTATTGCCTCCTGAGGTCCCTGTTCGGTCGCCACCTGCCGGGGACCAGCCCCAACTGATCCAGGGTATTCGAAGGAGAGATGGCCTAGGCGAC
Source organism: Bos javanicus (assembly GCF_032452875.1). Taxonomy (NCBI): domain Eukaryota; kingdom Metazoa; phylum Chordata; class Mammalia; order Artiodactyla; family Bovidae; genus Bos; species Bos javanicus. Next base: position 237,768 of record NW_026893920.1, on the reverse strand, counting down.
TATTTATATGCTAATCAGAGATGTCAAGAATAATAGTATGAGGAGAGCTCAGTAGGAAAATTCGGTGGAGAAAAGAGACTGAGTAGCTTGGTTTACGCGGAAGACCAATCAAACTTCAAGACAAGAAGTTTGCACCACTTACGTAGGCCGCAGGCGCCCTCTCGAATAGCGAAAGGTGCCTCACCCTAGACACCTTCTCGAGTGGGTCTTAGCAGCCCAGGCATAATTAGTAAGCGTGGTGGGTTCCGCGCTCCAGATGGAGACTCAGCTGGAAGTTAAAGGGAAGAATGACAAGGAACTTTATGAATTGGAGCTGTAAGTTAACTCTTTGACAGAGAGAGCGAGATGGTGGTGGGGGACAGCCCCCAGTGAAATCAGAGGTGAGAGCACAAAGCAATACAGTAGGCAGACTCCGGTTTTTTTGGGGGGAGATGCTCGAGAATATCCGGGTGGACTCCTGAGGCTCGATCCCGCATTTGCGTATGCCGAGCCTCCTTCCTCATGACCTTTGTCCAGAGTGGAATGCCTCCCCGGCTCCCGGCACATGATCAGTGCATGCTCAGTCACGATATCAGTGCCTGCTCAGCCACGTGATCACTGCATGCACGGTCAGGTGGTCAGTTCCTGATCAGCCACCTGATCAGTGCGTGCACAGTCCCCTGATCAGCGCCTGTCAGTCACTGATCACTGCCTGATAAACACGTGATCAGTGCCCGAACAGCCACGTCATCAGTGCATGCGCAGTCACGTGATCAGTGCATGATAGCCACGTGATCAGTGCGTGCACAGTCCCATGATCAGCGCCTGTCAGTCACTGATCATTGCCTGATAAACACGTGATCAGTGCATGATGAGCCATGTGATCAGTGCCCGATCAGCCACGTCATCAGTGCATGCGCAGTCACGTCATCAGTGCATGATAGCCACGTGATCAGTGCATGCTCAGTCACGTGATCTGGACTTGATCAGCCACGTGATCAGTGCCTGCAGAGTCACGTGATCAGGGCCTGCTGAGCTGCGTGATTCCTGCCGGCTCATCTGCATGACAATTGCCATCTGAGCTGCGTGATTCCTGTCGGCTCATCTGCTTGACAATTGCCAGCTGAGCTGCGTGATTCCTGCCTGGTCACGTGCTTGATTATTGCCAGTTGAGCAGCATGATTCGTCACTGCTGAGCTCCATGCTTATTGCCTGCTGATTGCGTGGTTCGTGTCTGCTCAGCTCTTTGAGTATTGCCTCCTGAGGTCCCTGTTCGGTCGCCACCTGCCGGGGACCAGCCCCAACTGATCCAGGGTATTCGAAGGAGAGATGGCCTAGGCGACTATTTATATGCTAATCAGAGATGTCAAGAATAATAGTATGAGGAGAGCTCAGTAGGAAAATTCGGTGGAGAAAAGAGACTGAGTAGCTTGGTTTACGCGGAAGACCAATCAAACTTCAAGACAAGAAGTTTGCACCACTTACGTAGGCCGCAGGCGCCCTCTCGAATAGCGAAAGGTGCCTCACCCTAGACACCTTCTCGAGTGGGTCTTAGCAGCCCAGGCATAATTAGTAAGCGTGGTGGGTTCCGCGCTCCAGATGGAGACTCAGCTGGAAGTTAAAGGGAAGAATGACAAGGAACTTTATGAATTGGAGCTGTAAGTTACCTCTTTGACAGAGAGAGCGAGATGGTGGTGGGGGACAGCCCCCAGTGAAATCAGAGGTGAGAGCACAAAGCAATACAGTAGGCAGACTCCGGTTTTTTTGGGGGGAGATGCTCGAGAATATCCGGGTGGACTCCTGAGGCTCGATCCCGCATTTGCGTATGCCGAGCCTCCTTCCTCATGACCTTTGTCCAGAGTGGAATGCCTCCCCGGCTCCCGGCACATGATCAGTGCATGCTCAGTCACGATATCAGTGCCTGCTCAGCCACGTGATCAGTGCCTGCAGAGTCACGTGATCAGGGCCTGCTGAGCTGCGTGATTCCTGCCGGCTCATCTGCATGACAATTGCCATCTGAGCTGCGTGATTCCTGTCGGCTCATCTGCTTGACAATTGCCAGCTGAGCTGCGTGATTCCTGCCTGGTCACGTGCTTGATTATAGCCAGTTGAGCAGCATGATTCGTCACTGCTGAGCTCCATGCTTATTGCCTGCTGATTGCGTGGTTCGTGTCTGCTCAGCTCTTTGAGTATTGCCTCCTGAGGTCCCTGTTCGGTCGCCACCTGCCGGGGACCAGCCCCAACTGATCCAGGGTATTCGAAGGAGAGATGGCCTAGGCGACTATTTATATGCTAATCAGAGATGTCAAGAATAATAGTATGAGGAGAGCTCAGTAGGAAAATTCGGTGGAGAAAAGAGACTGAGGAGCTTGGTTTACGCGGAAGACCAATCAAACTTCAAGACAAGAAGTTTGCACCACTTACGTAGGCCGCAGGCGCCCTCTCGAATAGCGAAAGGTGCCTCACCCTAGACACCTTCTCGAGTGGGTCTTAGCAGCCCAGGCATAATTAGTAAGCGTGGTGGGTTCCGCGCTCCAGATGGAGACTCAGCTGGAAGTTAAAGGGAAGAATGACAAGGAACTTTATGAATTGGAGCTGTAAGTTAACTCTTTGACAGAGAGAGCGAGATGGTGGTGGGGGACAGCCCCCAGTGAAATCAGAGGTGAGAGCACAAAGCAATACAGTAGGCAGACTCCGGTTTTTGGGGGAGATGCTCGAGAATATCCGGGTGGACTCCTGAGGCTCGATCCCGCATTTGCGTATGCCGAGCCTCCTTCCTCATGACCTTTGTCCAGAGTGGAATGCCTCCCCGGCTCCCGGCACATGATCAGTGCATGCTCAGTCACGATATCAGTGCCTGCTCAGCCACGTGATCACTGACGGCACAGTCACGTGATCAGCGCCTCTCAGTCACGTGATCACCGTATGATAAACACGTGATCAGTGAACGACCAGCCACGTGATCACTGCATGCGCGGTCAGGTGGTCAGTTCCTGATCAGCCACCTGATCAGTGCGTGCACAGTCCCCTGATCAGCGCCTGTCAGTCACTGATCACTGCCTGATAAACACGTGATCAGTGCCCGAACAGCCACGTCATCAGTGCATGCGCAGTCACGTGATCAGTGCATGATAGCCACGTGATCAGTGCGTGCACAGTCCCATGATCAGCGCCTGTCAGTCACTGATCATTGCCTGATAAACACGTGATCAGTGCATGATGAGCCATGTGATCAGTGCCCGATCAGCCACGTCATCAGTGCATGCGCAGTCACGTCATCAGTGCATGATAGCCACGTGATCAGTGCATGCTCAGTCACGTGATCTGGACTTGATCAGCCACGTGATCAGTGCCTGCAGAGTCACGTGATCAGGGCCTGCTGAGCTGCGTGATTCCTGCCGGCTCATCTGCATGACAATTGCCATCTGAGCTGCGTGATTCCTGTCGGCTCATCTGCTTGACAATTGCCAGCTGAGCTGCGTGATTCCTGCCTGGTCACGTGCTTGATTATTGCCAGTTGAGCAGCATGATTCGTCACTGCTGAGCTCCATGCTTATTGCCTGCTGATTGCGTGGTTCGTGTCTGCTCAGCTCTTTGAGTATTGCCTCCTGAGGTCCCTGTTCGGTCGCCACCTGCCGGGGACCAGCCCCAACTGATCCAGGGTATTCGAAGGAGAGATGGCCTAGGCGACTATTTATATGCTAATCAGAGATGTCAAGAATAATAGTATGAGGAGAGCTCAGTAGGAAAATTCGGTGGAGAAAAGAGACTGAGTAGCTTGGTTTACGCGGAAGACCAATCAAACTTCAAGACAAGAAGTTTGCACCACTTACGTAGGCCGCAGGCGCCCTCTCGAATAGCGAAAGGTGCCTCACCCTAGACACCTTCTCGAGTGGGTCTTAGCAGCCCAGGCATAATTAGTAAGCGTGGTGGGTTCCGCGCTCCAGATGGAGACTCAGCTGGAAGTTAAAGGGAAGAATGACAAGGAACTTTATGAATTGGAGCTGTAAGTTAACTCTTTGACAGAGAGAGCGAGATGGTGGTGGGGGACAGCCCCCAGTGAAATCAGAGGTGAGAGCACAAAGCAATACAGTAGGCAGACTCCGGTTTTTTTGGGGGAGATGCTCGAGAATATCCGGGTGGACTCCTGAGGCTCGATCCCGCATTTGCGTATGCCGAGCCTCCTTCCTCATGACCTTTGTCCAGAGTGGAATGCCTCCCCGGCTCCCGGCACATGATCAGTGCATGCTCAGTCACGATATCAGTGCCTGCTCAGCCACGTGATCACTGACGGCACAGTCACGTGATCAGCGCCTCTCAGTCACGTGATCACCGTATGATAAACACGTGATCAGTGAACGACCAGCCACGTGATCACTGCATGCGCGGTCAGGTGGTCAGTTCCTGATCAGCCACCTGATCAGTGCGTGCACAGTCCCCTGATCAGCGCCTGTCAGTCACTGATCACTGCCTGATAAACACGTGATCAGTGCCCGAACAGCCACGTCATCAGTGCATGCGCAGTCACGTGATCAGTGCATGATAGCCACGTGATCAGTGCGTGCACAGTCCCATGATCAGCGCCTGTCAGTCACTGATCATTGCCTGATAAACACGTGATCAGTGCATGATGAGCCATGTGATCAGTGCCCGATCAGCCACGTCATCAGTGCATGCGCAGTCACGTCATCAGTGCATGATAGCCACGTGATCAGTGCATGCTCAGTCACGTGATCTGGACTTGATCAGCCACGTGATCAGTGCCTGCAGAGTCACGTGATCAGGGCCTGCTGAGCTGCGTGATTCCTGCCGGCTCATCTGCATGACAATTGCCATCTGAGCTGCGTGATTCCTGTCGGCTCATCTGCTTGACAATTGCCAGCTGAGCTGCGTGATTCCTGCCTGGTCACGTGCTTGATTATTGCCAGTTGAGCAGCATGATTCGTCACTGCTGAGCTCCATGCTTATTGCCTGCTGATTGCGTGGTTCGTGTCTGCTCAGCTCTTTGAGTATTGCCTCCTGAGGTCCCTGTTCGGTCGCCACCTGCCGGGGACCAGCCCCAACTGATCCAGGGTATTCGAAGGAGAGATGGCCTAGGCGACTATTTATATGCTAATCAGAGATGTCAAGAATAATAGTATGAGGAGAGCTCAGTAGGAAAATTCGGTGGAGAAAAGAGACTGAGGAGCTTGGTTTACGCGGAAGACCAATCAAACTTCAAGACAAGAAGTTTGCACCACTTACGTAGGCCGCAGGCGCCCTCTCGAATGGCGAACGGTGCCTCAGCCTAGACACCTTCTCGAGTGGGTCTTAGCAGCCCAGGCATAATTAGGAAGCGTGGTGGGTTCCGCGCTCCAGATGGAGACTCAGCTGGAAGTTAAAGGGGAGAATGACAAGGAACTTTATGAATTGGAGCTCTAAGTTACCTCTTTGACAGAGAGAGCGAGATGGTGGTGGGGACAGCCCCCAGTGAAATCAGAGGTGAGAGCACAAAGCAATACAGTAGGCAGACTCTTTTTTGGGGGAGATGCTCGAGAATATCCGGGTGGACTCCTGAGGCTCGATCCCGCATTTGCGTATGCCGAGCCTCCTTCCTCATGACCTTTGTCAGAGTGGAATGCCTCCCCGGCTCCCGGCACATGATCAGTGCATGCTCAGCCACGATATCAGTGCCTGCTCAGCCACGTGATCACTGACGGCACAGTCACGTGATCAGCGCCTCTCAGTCACGTGATCACCGTATGATAAACACGTGATCAGTGAACGACCAGCCAGGAGATCACTGCATGCGCGGTCAGGTGGTCAGTTCCTGATCAGCCACCTGATCAGTGCGTGCACAGTCCCCTGATCAGCGCCTGTCAGTCACTGATCACTGCCTGATAAACCCGTCATCAGTGCCCGAACAGCCACGTCATCAGTGCATGCGCAGTCACGTGATCAGTGCATGGTAGCCACGTGATCAGTGCGTGCACAGTCCCATGATCAGCGCCTGTCAGTCACTGATCATTGCCTGAGAAACACGTGATCAGTGCATGATGAGCCATGTGATCAGTGCCCGATCAGCCACGTCATCAGTGCATGCGCAGTCACGTCATCAGTGCATGATAGCCACGTGATCAGTGCCTGCTCAGTCACGTGATCTGGACTTGATCAGCCACGTGATCAGTGCCTGCAGAGTCACGTGATCAGGGCCTGCTGAGCTGCGTGATTCCTGCCGGCTCATCTGCATGACAATTGCCATCTGAGCTGCGTGATTCCTGTCGGCTCATCTGCTTGACAATTGCCAGCTGAGCTGCGTGATTCCTGCCTGGTCACGTGCTTGATTATTGCCAGTTGAGCAGCATGATTCGTCACTGCTGAGCGCCATGCTTATTGCCTGCTGATTGCGTGGTTCGTGTCTGCTCAGCTCTTTGAGTATTGCCTCCTGAGGTCCCTGTTCGGTCGCCACCTGCCGGGGACCAGCCCCAACTGATCCAGGGTATTCGAAGGAGAGATGGCCTAGGCGACTATTTATATGCTAATCAGAGATGTCAAGAATAATAGTATGAGGAGAGCTCAGTAGGAAAATTCGGTGGAGAAAAGAGACTGAGGAGCTTGGTTTACGCGGAAGACCAATCAAACTTCAAGACAAGAAGTTTGCACCACTTACGTAGGCCGCAGGCGCCCTCTCGAATGGCGAAAGGTGCCTCAGCCTAGACACCTTCTCGAGTGGGTCTTAGCAGCCCAGGCATAATTAGGAAGCGTGGTGGGTTCCGCGCTCCAGATGGAGACTCAGCTGGAAGTTAAAGGGAAGAATGACAAGGAACTTTATGAATTGGAGCTGTAAGTTACCTCTTTGACAGAGAGAGCGAGATGGTGGTGGGGGACAGCCCCCAGTGAAATCAGAGGTGAGAGCACAAAGCAATACAGTAGGCAGACTCCGGTTTTTTTGGGGGGGAGATGCTCGAGAATATCCGGGTGGACTCCTGAGGCTCGATCCCGCATTTGCGTATGCGAGCCTCCTTCCTCATGACCTTTGTCCAGAGTGGAATGCCTCCCCGGCTCCCGGCACATGATCAGTGCATGCTCAGTCACGATATCAGTGCCTGATCAGCCACGTGATCAGTGCCTGCAGAGTCACGTGATCAGGGCCTGCTGAGCTGCGTGATTCCTGCCGGCTCATCTGCATGACAATTGCCATCTGAGCTGCGTGATTCCTGTCGGCTCATCTGCTTGACAATTGCCAGCTGAGCTGCGTGATTCCTGCCTGGTCACGTGCTTGATTATAGCCAGTTGAGCAGCATGATTCGTCACTGCTGAGCTCCATGCTTATTGCCTGCTGATTGCGTGGTTCGTGTCTGCTCAGCTCTTTGAGTATTGCCTCCTGAGGTCCCTGTTCGGTCGCCACCTGCCGGGGACCAGCCCCAACTGATCCAGGGTATTCGAAGGAGAGATGGCCTAGGCGACTATTTATATGCTAATCAGAGATGTCAAGAATAATAGTATGAGGAGAGCTCAGTAGGAAAATTCGGTGGAGAAAAGAGACTGAGGAGCTTGGTTTACGCGGAAGACCAATCAAACTTCAAGACAAGAAGTTTGCACCACTTACGTAGGCCGCAGGCGCCCTCTCGAATGGCGAAAGGTGCCTCAGCCTAGACACCTTCTCGAGTGGGTCTTAGCAGCCCAGGCATAATTAGGAAGCGTGGTGGGTTCCGCGCTCCAGATGGAGACTCAGCTGGAAGTTAAAGGGGAGAATGACAAGGAACTTTATGAATTGGAGCTGTAAGTTACCTCTTTGACAGAGAGAGCGAGATGGTGGTGGGGGACAGCCCCCAGTGAAATCAGAGGTGAGAGCACAAAGCAATACAGTAGGCAGACTCTGTTTTTGGGGGAGATGCTCGAGAATATCCGGGTGGACTCCTGAGGCTCGATCCCGCATTTGCGTATGCCGAGCCTCCTTCCTCATGACCTTTGTCCAGAGTGGAATGCCTCCCCGGCTCCCGGCACATGATCAGTGCATGCTCAGCCACGATATCAGTGCCTGCTCAGCCACGTGATCACTGACGGCACAGTCACGTGATCAGCGCCTCTCAGTCACGTGATCACCGTATGATAAACACGTGATCAGTGAACGACCAGCCAGGAGATCACTGCATGCGCGGTCAGGTGGTCAGTTCCTGATCAGCCACCTGATCAGTGCGTGCACAGTCCCCTGATCAGCGCCTGTCAGTCACTGATCACTGCCTGATAAACCCGTGATCAGTGCCCGAACAGCCACGTCATCAGTGCATGCGCAGTCACGTGATCAGTGCATGATAGCCACGTGATCAGTGCGTGCACAGTCCCATGATCAGCGCCTGTCAGTCACTGATCATTGCCTGATAAACACGTGATCAGTGCATGATGAGCCATGTGATCAGTGCCCGATCAGCCACGTCATCAGTGCATGCGCAGTCACGTCATCAGTGCATGATAGCCACGTGATCAGTGCCTGCTCAGTCACGTGATCTGGACTTGATCAGCCACGTGATCAGTGCCTGCAGAGTCACGTGATCAGGGCCTGCTGAGCTGCGTGATTCCTGCCGGCTCATCTGCATGACAATTGCCATCTGAGCTGCGTGATTCCTGTCGGCTCATCTGCTTGACAATTGCCAGCTGAGCTGCGTGATTCCTGCCTGGTCACGTGCTTGATTATAGCCAGTTGAGCAGCATGATTCGTCACTGCTGAGCTCCATGCTTATTGCCTGCTGATTGCGTGGTTCGTGTCTGCTCAGCTCTTTGAGTATTGCCTCCTGAGGTCCCTGTTCGGTCGCCACCTGCCGGGGACCAGCCCCAACTGATCCAGGGTATTCGAAGGAGAGATGGCCTAGGCGACTATTTATATGCTAATCAGAGATGTCAAGAATAATAGTATGAGGAGAGCTCAGTAGGAAAATTCGGTGGAGAAAAGAGACTGAGGAGCTTGGTTTACGCGGAAGACCAATCAAACTTCAAGACAAGAAGTTTGCACCACTTACGTAGGCCGCAGGCGCCCTCTCGAATGGCGAAAGGTGCCTCAGCCTAGACACCTTCTCGAGTGGGTCTTAGCAGCCCAGGCATAACTAGGAAGCGTGGTGGGTTCCGCGCTCCAGATGGAGACTCAGCTGGAAGTTAAAGGGGAGAATGACAAGGAACTTTATGAATTGGAGCTGTAAGTTACCTCTTTGACAGAGAGAGCGAGATGGTGGTGGGGGACAGCCCCCAGTGAAATCAGAGGTGAGAGCACAAAGCAGTACAGTAGGCAGACTCCGGTTTTTTGGGGGGAGATGCTCGAGAATATCCGGGTGGACTCCTGAGGCTCGATCCCGCATTTGCGTATGCCGAGCCTCCTTCCTCATGACCTTTGTCCAGAGTGGAATGCCTCCCCGGATCCCGGCACATGATCAGTGCATGCTCAGCCACGATATCAGTGCCTGCTCAGCCACGTGATCACTGACGGCACAGTCACGTGATCAGCGCCTCTCAGTCACGTGATCACCGTATGATAAACACGTCATCAGTGAACGACCAGCCAGGAGATCACTGCATGCGCGGTCAGGTGGTCAGTTCCTGATCAGCCACCTGATCAGTGCGTGCACAGTCCCCTGATCAGCGCCTGTCAGTCACTGATCACTGCCTGATAAACCCGTGATCAGTGCCCGAACAGCCACGTCATCAGTGCATGCGCAGTCACGTGATCAGTGCATGGTAGCCACATGATCAGTGCGTGCACAGTCCCACGATCAGCGCCTGTCAGTCACTGATCATTGCCTGAGAAACACGTGATCAGTGCATGATGAGCCATGTGATCAGTGCCCGATCAGCCACGTCATCAGTGCATGCGCAGTCACGTCATCAGTGCATGATAGCCACGTGATCAGTGCCTGCTCAGTCACGTGATCTGGACTTGATCAGCCACGTGATCAGTGCCTGCAGAGTCACGTGATCAGGGCCTGCTGAGCTGCGTGATTCCTGCCGGCTCATCTGCATGACAATTGCCAGCTGAGCTGCGTGATTCCTGTCGGCTCATCTGCTTGACAATTGCCAGCTGAGCTGCGTGATTCCTGCCTGGTCACGTGCTTGATTATAGCCAGTTGAGCAGCATGATTCGTCACTGCTGAGCTCCATGCTTATTGCCTGCTGATTGCGTGGTTCGTGTCTGCTCAGCTCTTTGAGTATTGCCTCCTGAGGTCCCTGTTCGGTCGCCACCTGCCGGGGACCAGCCCCAACTGATCCAGGGTATTCGAAGGAGAGATGGCCTAGGCCACTATTTATATGCTAATCAGAGATGTCAAGAATAATAGTATGAGGAGAGCTCAGTAGGAAAATTCGGTGGAGAAAAGAGACTGAGGAGCTTGGTTTACGCGGAAGACCAATCAAACTTCAAGACAAGAAGTTTGCACCACTTACGTAGGCCGCAGGCGCCCTCTCGAATGGCGAAAGGTGCCTCAGCCTAGACACCTTCTCGAGTGGGTCTTAGCAGCTCAGGCATAATTAGGAAGCGTGGTGGGTTCCGCGCTCCAGATGGAGACTCAGCTGGAAGTTAAAGGGGAGAATGACAAGGAACTTTATGAATTGGAGCTGTAAGTTACCTCTTTGACAGAGAGAGCGAGATGGTGGTGGGGGACAGCCCCCAGTGAAATCAGAGGTGAGAGCACAAAGCAGTACAGTAGGCAGACTCCGGTTTTTTGGGGGGAGATGCTCGAGAATATCCGGGTGGACTCCTGAGGCTCGATCCCGCATTTGCGTATGCCGAGCCTCCTTCCTCATGACCTTTGTCCAGAGTGGAATGCCTCCCCGGCTCCCGGCACATGATCAGTGCATGCTCAGTCACGATATCAGTGCCTGCTCAGCCACGTGATCACTGACGGCACAGTCACGTGATCAGCGCCTCTCAGTCACGTGATCACCGTATGATAAACACGTGATCAGTGAACGACCAGCCAGGTGATCACTGCATGCGCGGTCAGGTGGTCAGTTCCTGATCAGCCACCTGATCAGTGCGTGCACAGTCCCCTGATCAGCGCCTGTCAGTCACTGATCACTGCCTGATAAACCCGTCATCAGTGCCCGAACAGCCACGTCATCAGTGCATGCGCAGTCACGTGATCAGTGCATGGTAGCCACGTGATCAGTGCGTGCACAGTCCCATGATCAGCGCCTGTCAGTCACTGATCATTGCCTGAGAAACACGTGATCAGTGCATGATGAGCCATGTGATCAGTGCCCGATCAGCCACGTCATCAGTGCATGCGCAGTCACGTCATCAGTGCATGATAGCCACGTGATCAGTGCCTGCTCAGTCACGTGATCTGGACTTGATCAGCCACGTGATCAGTGCCTGCAGAGTCACGTGATCAGTGCCTGCTGAGCTGCGTGATTCCTGCCGGCTCATCTGCATGACAATTGCCAGCTGAGCTGCGTGATTCCTGTCGGCTCATCTGCTTGACAATTGCCAGCTGAGCTGCGTGATTCCTGCCTGGTCACGTGCTTGATTATTGCCAGTTGAGCAGCATGATTCGTCACTGCTGAGCGCCATGCTTATTGCCTGCTGATTGCGTGGTTCGTGTCTGCTCAGCTCTTTGAGTATTGCCTCCTGAGGTCCCTGTTCGGTCGCCACCTGCCGGGGACCAGCCCCAACTGATCCAGGGTATTCGAAGGAGAGATGGCCTAGGCGACTATTTATATGCTAATCAGAGATGTCAAGAATAATAGTATGAGGAGAGCTCAGTAGGAAAATTCGGTGGAGAAAAGAGACTGAGGAGCTTGGTTTACGCGGAAGACCAATCAAACTTCAAGACAAGAAGTTTGCACCACTTACGTAGGCCGCAGGCGCCCTCTCGAATGGCGAAAGGTGCCTCAGCCTAGACACCTTCTCGAGTGGGTCTTAGCAGCCCAGGCATAATTAGGAAGCGTGGTGGGTTCCCCGCTCCAGATGGAGACTCAGCTGGAAGTTAAAGGGGAGAATGACAAGGAACTTTATGAATTGGAGCTGTAAGTTACCTCTTTGACAGAGAGAGCGAGATGGTGGTGGGGGACAGCCCCCAGTGAAATCAGAGGTGAGAGCACAAAGCAATACAGTAGGCAGACTCCGGTTTTTTTGGGGGGAGATGCTCGAGAATATCCAGGTGGACTCCTGAGGCTCGATCCCGCATTTGCGTATGCCGAGCCTCCTTCCTCATGACCTTTGTCCAGAGTGGAATGCCTCCCCGGCTCCCGGCACATGATCAGTGCATGCTCAGCCACGATATCAGTGCCTGCTCAGCCACGTGATCACTGACGGCACAGTCACGTGATCAGCGCCTCTCAGTCACGTGATCACCGTATGATAAACACGTGATCAGTGAACGACCAGCCAGGAGATCACTGCATGCGCGGTCAGGTGGTCAGTTCCTGATCAGCCACCTGATCAGTGCGTGCACAGTCCCCTGATCAGCGCCTGTCAGTCACTGATCACTGCCTGATAAACCCGTCATCAGTGCCCGAACAGCCACGTCATCAGTGCATGCGCAGTCACGTGATCAGTGCATGGTAGCCACGTGATCAGTGCGTGCACAGTCCCACGATCAGCGCCTGTCAGTCACTGATCATTGCCTGAGAAACAAGTGATCAGTGCATGATGAGCCATGTGATCAGTGCCCGATCAGCCACGTCATCAGTGCATGCGCAGTCACGTCATCAGTGCATGATAGCCACGTGATCAGTGCCTGCTCAGTCACGTGATCTGGACTTGATCAGCCACGTGATCAGTGCCTGCAGAGTCACGTGATCAGGGCCTGCTGAGCTGCGTGATTCCTGCCGGCTCATCTGCATGACAATTGCCAGCTGAGCTGCGTGATTCCTGTCGGCTCATCTGCTTGACAATTGCCAGCTGAGCTGCGTGATTCCTGCCTGGTCACGTGCTTGATTATAGCCAGTTGAGCAGCATGATTCGTCACTGCTGAGCTCCATGCTTATTGCCTGCTGATTGCGTGGTTCGTGTCTGCTCAGCTCTTTGAGTATTGCCTCCTGAGGTCCCTGTTCGGTCGCCACCTGCCGGGGACCAGCCCCAACTGATCCAGGGTATTCGAAGGAGAGATGGCCTAGGCGACTATTTATATGCTAATCAGAGATGTCAAGAATAATAGTATGAGGAGAGCTCAGTAGGAAAATTCGGTGGAGAAAAGAGACTGAGGAGCTTGGTTTACGCGGAAGACCAATCAAACTTCAAGACAAGAAGTTTGCACCACTTACGTAGGCCGCAGGCGCCCTCTCGAATGGCGAAAGGTGCCTCAGCCTAGACACCTTCTCGAGTGGGTCTTAGCAGCCCAGGCATAACTAGGAAGCGTGGTGGGTTCCGCGCTCCAGATGGAGACTCAGCTGGAAGTTAAAGGGAAGAATGACAAGGAACTTTATGAATTGGAGCTGTAAGTTACCTCTTTGACAGAGAGAGCGAGATGGTGGTGGGGGACAGCCCCCAGTGAAATCAGAGGTGAGAGCACAAAGCAGTACAGTAGGCAGACTCCGGTTTTTGGGGGGAGATGCTCGAGAATATCCGGGTGGACTCCTGAGGCTCGATCCCGCATTTGCGTATGCCGAGCCTCCTTCCTCATGACCTTTGTCCAGAGTGGAATGCCTCCCCGGCTCCCGGCACATGATCAGTGCATGCTCAGTCACGATATCAGTGCCTGCTCAGCCACGTGATCACTGACGGCACAGTCACGTGATCAGCGCCTCTCAGTCACGTGATCACCGTATGATAAACACGTGATCAGTGAACGACCAGCCAGGTGATCACTGCATGCGCGGTCAGGTGGTCAGTTCCTGATCAGCCACCTGATCAGTGCGTGCACAGTCCCCTGATCAGCGCCTGTCAGTCACTGATCACTGCCTGATAAACCCGTCATCAGTGCCCGAACAGCCACGTCATCAGTGCATGCGCAGTCACGTGATCAGTGCATGGTAGCCACGTGATCAGTGCGTGCACAGTCCCAGGATCAGCGCCTGTCAGTCACTGATCATTGCCTGAGAAACACGTGATCAGTGCATGATGAGCCATGTGATCAGTGCCCGATCAGCCACGTCATCAGTGCATGCGCAGTCACGTCATCAGTGCATGATAGCCACGTGATCAGTGCCTGCTCAGTCACGTGATCTGGACTTGATCAGCCACGTGATCAGTGCCTGCAGAGTCACGTGATCAGGGCCTGCTGAGCTGCGTGATTCCTGCCGGCTCATCTGCATGACAATTGCCATCTGAGCTGCGTGATTCCTGTCGGCTCATCTGCTTGACAATTGCCAGCTGAGCTGCGTGATTCCTGCCTGGTCACGTGCTTGATTATTGCCAGTTGAGCAGCATGATTCGTCACTGCTGAGCGCCATGCTTATTGCCTGCTGATTGCGTGGTTCGTGTCTGCTCAGCTCTTTGAGTATTGCCTCCTGAGGTCCCTGTTCGGTCGCCACCTGCCGGGGACCAGCCCCAACTGATCCAGGGTATTCGAAGGAGAGATGGCCTAGGCGACTATTTATATGCTAATCAGAGATGTCAAGAATAATAGTATGAGGAGAGCTCAGTAGGAAAATTCGGTGGAGAAAAGAGACTGAGGAGCTTGGTTTACGTGGAAGACCAATCAAACTTCAAGACAAGAAGTTTGCACCACTTACGTAGGCCGCAGGCGCCCTCTCGAATGGCGAAAGGTGCCTCAGCCTAGACACCTTCTCGAGTGGGTCTTAGCAGCCCAGGCATAATTAGGAAGCGTGGTGGGTTCCGCGCTCCAGATGGAGACTCAGCTGGAAGTTAAAGGGGAGAATGACAAGGAACTTTATGAATTGGAGCTGTAAGTTACCTCTTTGACAGAGAGAGCGAGATGGTGGTGGGGGACAGCCCCCAGTGAAATCAGAGGTGAGAGCACAAAGCAGTACAGTAGGCAGACTCCGGTTTTTTTGGGGGGAGATGCTCGAGAATATCCGGGTGGACTCCTGAGGCTCGATCCCGCATTTGCGTATGCCGAGCCTGCTTCCTCATGACCTTTGTCCAGAGTGGAATGCCTCCCCGGCTCCCGGCACATGATCAGTGCATGCTCAGTCACGATATCAGTGCCTGCTCAGCCACGTGATCACTGACGGCACAGTCACGTGATCAGCGCCTCTCAGTCACGTGATCACCGTATGATAAACACGTGATCAGTGAACGACCAGCCAGGTGATCACTGCATGCGCGGTCAGGTGGTCAGTTCCTGATCAGCCACCTGATCAGTGCGTGCACAGTCCCCTGATCAGCGCCTGTCAGTCACTGATCACTGCCTGATAAACCCGTGATCAGTGCCCGAACAGCCACGTCATCAGTGCATGCGCAGTCACGTGATCAGTGCATGATAGCCACGTGATCAGTGCGTGCACAGTCCCATGATCAGCGCCTGTCAGTCACTGATCATTGCCTGAGAAACACGTGATCAGTGCATGATGAGCCATGTGATCAGTGCCCGATCAGCCACGTCATCAGTGCATGCGCAGTCACGTCATCAGTGCATGATAGCCACGTGATCAGTGCCTGCTCAGTCACGTGATCTGGACTTGATCAGCCACGTGATCAGTGCCTGCAGAGTCACGTGATCAGGGCCTGCTGAGCTGCGTGATTCCTGCCAGCTCATCTGCATGACAATTGCCAGCTGAGCTGCGTGATTCCTGTCGGCTCATCTGCTTGACATTTGCCAGCTGAGCTGCGTGATTCCTGCCTGGTCACGTGCTTGATTATTGCCAGTTGAGCAGCATGATTCGTCACTGCTGAGCTCCATGCTTATTGCCTGCTGATTGCGTGGTTCGTGTCTGCTCAGCTCTTTGAGTATTGCCTCCTGAGGTCCCTGTTCGGTCGCCACCTGCCGGGGACCAGCCCCAACTGATCCAGGGTATTCGAAGGAGAGATGGCCTAGGCGACTATTTATATGCTAATCAGAGATGTCAAGAATAATAGTATGAGGAGAGCTCAGTAGGAAAATTCGGTGGAGAAAAGAGACTGAGGAGCTTGGTTTACGCGGAAGACCAATCAAACTTCAAGACAAGAAGTTTGCACCACTTACGTAGGCCGCAGGCGCCCTCTCGAATGGCGAAAGGTGCCTCACCCTAGACACCTTCTCGAGTGGGTCTTAGCAGCCCAGGCATAATTAGTAAGCGTGGTGGGTTCCGCGCTCCAGATGGAGACTCAGCTGGAAGTTAAAGGGAAGAATGACAAGGAACTTTATGAATTGGAGCTGTAAGTTACCTCTTTGACAGAGAGAGCGAGATGGTGGTGGGGGACAGCCCCCAGTGAAATCAGAGGTGAGAGCACAAAGCAATACAGTAGGCAGACTCCGGTTTTTTTGGGGGGAGATGCTCGAGAATATCCGGGTGGACTCCTGAGGCTCGATCCCGCATTTGCGTATGCCGAGCCTCCTTCCTCATGACCTTTGTCCAGAGTGGAATGCCTCCCCGGCTCCCGGCACATGATCAGTGCATGCTCAGCCACGATATCAGTGCCTGCTCAGCCACGTGATCACTGACGGCACAGTCACGTGATCAGCGCCTCTCAGTCACGTGATCACCGTATGATAAACACGTGATCAGTGAACGACCAGCCAGGAGATCACTGCATGCGCGGTCAGGTGGTCAGTTCCTGATCAGCCACCTGATCAGTGCGTGCACAGTCCCCTGATCAGCGCCTGTCAGTCACTGATCACTGCCTGATAAACCCGTCATCAGTGCCCGAACAGCCACGTCATCAGTGCATGCGCAGTCACGTGATCAGTGCATGGTAGCCACATGATCAGTGCGTGCACAGTCCCACGATCAGCGCCTGTCAGTCACTGATCATTGCCTGAGAAACACGTGATCAGTGCATGATGAGCCATGTGATCAGTGCCCGATCAGCCACGTCATCAGTGCATGCGCAGTCACGTCATCAGTGCATGATAGCCACGTGATCAGTGCATGCTCAGTCACGTGATCTGGACTTGATCAGCCACGTGATCAGTGCCTGCAGAGTCACGTGATCAGGGCCTGCTGAGCTGCGTGATTCCTGCCGGCTCATCTGCTTGACAATTGCCAGCTGAGCTGCGTGATTCCTGCCTGGTCACGTGCTTGATTATAGCCAGTTGAGCAGCATGATTCGTCACTGCTGAGCTCCATGCTTATTGCCTGCTGATTGCGTGGTTCGTGTCTGCTCAGCTCTTTGAGTATTGCCTTCTGAGGTCCCTGTTCGGTCGCCACCTGCCGGGGACCAGCCCCAACTGATCCAGGGTATTCGAAGGAGAGATGGCCTAGGCGACTATTTATATGCTAATCAGAGATGTCAAGAATAATAGTGTGAGGAGAGCTCAGTAGGAAAATTCGGTGGAGAAAAGAGACTGAGGAGCTTGGTTTACGCGGAAGACCAATCAAACTTCAAGACAAGAAGTTTGCACCACTTACGTAGGCCGCAGGCGCCCTCTCGAATGGTGAAAGGTGCCTCAGCCTAGACACCTTCTCGAGTGGGTCTTAGCAGCCCAGGCATAATTAGGAAGCGTGGTGGGTTCCGCGCTCCAGATGGAGACTCAGCTGGAAGTTAAAGGGAAGAATGACAAGGAACTTTATGAATTGGAGCTGTAAGTTACCTCTTTGACAGAGAGAGCGAGATGGTGGTGGGGGACAGCCCCCAGTGAAATCAGAGGTGAGAGCACAAAGCAGTACAGTAGGCAGACTCCGGTTTTGGGGGGAGATGCTCGAGAATATCCGGGTGGACTCCTGAGGCTCGATCCCGCATTTGCGTATGCCGAGCCTCCTTCCTCATGACCTTTGTCCAGAGTGGAATGCCTCCCCGGCTCCCGGCACATGATCAGTGCATGCTCAGCCACGATATCAGTGCCTGCTCAGCCACGTGATCACTGACGGCACAGTCACGTGATCAGCGCCTCTCAGTCACGTGATCACCGTATGATAAACACGTGATCAGTGAACGACCAGCCAGGAGATCACTGCATGCGCGGTCAGGTGGTCAGTTCCTGATCAGCCACCTGATCAGTGCGTGCACAGTCCCCTGATCAGCGCCTGTCAGTCACTGATCACTGCCTGATAAACCCGTCATCAGTGCCCGAACAGCCACGTCATCAGTGCATGCGCAGTCACGTGATCAGTGCATGGTAGCCACATGATCAGTGCGTGCACAGTCCCACGATCAGCGCCTGTCAGTCACTGATCATTGCCTGAGAAACACGTGATCAGTGCATGATGAGCCATGTGATCAGTGCCCGATCAGCCACGTCATCAGTGCATGCGCAGTCACGTCATCAGTGCATGATAGCCACGTGATCAGTGCCTGCTCAGTCACGTGATCTGGACTTGATCAGCCACGTGATCAGTGCCTGCAGAGTCACGTGATCAGGGCCTGCTGAGCTGCGTGATTCCTGCCGGCTCATCTGCATGACAATTGCCATCTGAGCTGCGTGATTCCTGTCGGCTCATCTGCTTGACAATTGCCAGCTGAGCTGCGTGATTCCTGCCTGGTCACGTGCTTGATTATTGCCAGTTGAGCAGCATGATTCGTCACTGCTGAGCTCCATGCTTATTGCCTGCTGATTGCGTGGTTCGTGTCTGCTCAGCTCTTTGAGTATTGCCTCCTGAGGTCCCTGTTCGGTCGCCACCTGCCGGGGACCAGCCCCAACTGATCCAGGGTATTCGAAGGAGAGATGGCCTAGGCGACTATTTATATGCTAATCAGAGATGTCAAGAATAATAGTATGAGGAGAGCTCAGTAGGAAAATTCGGTGGAGAAAAGAGACTGAGGAGATTGGTTTACGCGGAAGACCAATCAAACTTCAAGACAAGAAGTTTGCACCACTTACGTAGGCCGCAGGCGCCCTCTCGAATGGCGAAAGGTGCCTCAGCCTAGACACCTTCTCGAGTGGGTCTTAGCAGCCCAGGCATAATTAGGAAGCGTGGTGGGTTCCGCGCTCCAGATGGAGACTCAGCTGGAAGTTAAAGGGAAGAATGACAAGGAACTTTATGAATTGGAGCTGTAAGTTACCTCTTTGACAGAGAGAGCGAGATGGTGGTGGGGGACAGCCCCCAGTGAAATCAGAGGTGAGAGCACAAAGCAGTACAGTAGGCAGACTCCGGTTTTTTTTGGGGGGGAGATGCTCGAGAATATCCGGGTGGACTCCTGAGGCTCGATCCCGCATTTGCGTATGCCGAGCCTCCTTCCTCATGACCTTTGTCCAGAGTGGAATGCCTCCCCGGCTCCCGGCACATGATCAGAGCATGCTCAGTCACGATATCAGTGCCTGCTCAGCCACGTGATCACTGACGGCACAGTCACGTGATCAGCGCCTCTCAGTCACGTGATCACCGTATGATAAACACGTGATCAGTGAACGACCAGCCAGGTGATCACTGCATGCGCGGTCAGGTGGTCAGTTCCTGATCAGCCACCTGATCAGTGCGTGCACAGTCCCCTGATCAGCGCCTGTCAGTCACTGATCACTGCCTGATAAACCCGTGATCAGTGCCCGAACAGCCACGTCATCAGTGCATGCGCAGTCACGTGATCAGTGCATGGTAGCCACGTGATCAGTGCGTGCACAGTCCCATGATCAGCGCCTGTCAGTCACTGATCATTGCCTGAGAAACACGTGATCAGTGCATGATGAGCCATGTGATCAGTGCCCGATCAGCCACGTCATCAGTGCATGCGCAGTCACGTCATCAGTGAATGATAGCCACGTGATCAGTGCCTGCTCAGTCACGTGATCTGGACTTGATCAGCCACGTGATCAGTGCCTGCAGAGTCACGTGATCAGGGCCTGCTGAGCTGCGTGATTCCTGCCGGCTCATCTGCATGACAATTGCCAGCTGAGCTGCGTGATTCCTGCCTGGTCACGTGCTTGATTATTGCCAGTTGAGCAGCATGATTCGTCACTGCTGAGCTCCATGCTTATTGCCTGCTGATTGCGTGGTTCGTGTCTGCTCAGCTCTTTGAGTATTGCCTCCTGAGGTCCCTGTTCGGTCGCCACCTGCCGGGGACCAGCCCCAACTGATCCAGGGTATTCGAAGGAGAGATGGCCTAGGCGACTATTTATATGCTAATCAGAGATGTCAAGAATAATAGTATGAGGAGAGCTCAGTAGGAAAATTCGGTGGAGAAAAGAGACTGAGGAGCTTGGTTTACGCGGAAGACCAATCAAACTTCAAGACAAGAAGTTTGCACCACTTACGTAGGCCGCAGGCGCCCTCTCGAATGGCGAAAGGTGCCTCAGCCTAGACACCTTCTCGAGTGGGTCTTAGCAGCCCAGGCATAATTAGGAAGCGTGGTGGGTTCCGCGCTCCAGATGGAGACTCAGCTGGAAGTTAAAGGGAAGAATGACAAGGAACTTTATGAATTGGAGCTGTAAGTTAACTCTTTGACAGAGAGAGCGAGATGGTGGTGGGGGACAGTCCCCAGTGAAATCAGAGGTGAGAGCACAAAGCAATACAGTACGCAGACTCCGGTTTTTTGGTGGGGGAGATGCTCGAGAATATCCGGGTGGACTCCTGAGGCTCGATCCCGCATTTGCGTATGCTGAGCCTCTTTCCTCATGACCTTTGTCCCGAGTGGAATGCCTCCCCGGCTCCCGGCACATGATCAGTGCATGCTCAGTCACGATATCAGTGCCTGCTCAGCCAGGTGATCACTGACGGCACAGTCACGTGAACAGCGCCTCTCAGTCACGTGATCACCGTCTGATAAACACGTGATCAGTGAACGACCAGCCAGGTGATCACTGCATGCGCGGTCAGGTGGTCAGTTCCTGATCAGCCACCTGATCAGTGCGTGCACAGTCCCCTGATCAGCGCCTGTCAGTCACTGATCACTGCCTGATAAACACGTGATCAGTGCTCGAACAGCCACGTCATCAGTGCATGCGCAGTCACGTGATCAGTGCATGATAGCCACGTGATCAGTGTGCGCACAGTCCCATGATCAGCGCCTGTCAGTCACTGATCATTGCCTGATAAACACGTGATCAGTGCATGATGAGCCATGTGATCAGTGCCTGATCAGCCACATTATCAGTGCATGCGCAGTCACGTCATCAGTGCATGATAGCCACGGGATCACTGCATGCTCAGTCACGTGATCTGGACTTGATCAGCCACGTGATCAGTGCCTGCAGAGTCACGTGATCACGGCCTGCTGAGCTGCGTGATTCCTGCCGGCTCATCTGCATGACAATTTCCATCTGAGCTGCGTGATTCCTGTCGGCTCATCTGCTTGACAATTGCCAGCTGAGCTACGTGATTCCTGCCTGGTCACGTGCTTGATTATTGCCAGTTGAGCAGCATGATTCGTCACTGCTGAGCTCCATGCTTATTGCCTGCTGATTGCGTGGTTCGTGTCTGCTCAGCTCTTTGAGTATCGCCTCCTGAGGTCCCTGTTCGGTCGCCACCTGACGGGGACCAGCCCCAACTGATCCAGGGTATTCGAAGGAGAGATGGCCTAGGCGACTATTTATATGCCATTCTGAGATGTCAAGAATAATAGTATGAGGAGAGCTCAGTAGGAAAATTCGGTGGAGAAAAGAGACTGAGTAGCTTGGTTAACGCGGAAGACCAATCAAACTTCAAGACAAGAAGTTTGCACCACTTACGTAGGCCGCAGGCGTCCTCTCGAATAGCAAAAGGTGCCTCACCCTAGACACCTTCTCGAGTGGGTCTTAGCAGCCCAGGCATAATTAGTAAGCGTGGTGGGTTCCACGCTCCAGATGGAGACTCAGCTGGAAGTTAAAGGGAAGAATGACAAGGAACTTTATGAATTGGAGCTGTAAGTTAACTCTTTGACAGAGAGAGCGAGATGGTGGTGGGGGACAGCCCCCAGTGAAATCAGAGGTGAGAGCAAAAGCAATACAGTAGGCAGACTCTGTTTTTTTGGGGGGGAGATGCTCGAGAATATCCGGGTGGACTCCTGAGGCTCGATCCCGCATTTGCGTATGCCGAGCCTCCTTCCTCATGACCTTTGTCCAGAGTGGAATGCCTCCCCGGGTCCCGGCACATGATCAGTGCATGCTCAGTCACGTGATCACTGACGGCACAGTCACGTGATCAGCGCCTCTCAGTCACGTGATCACCGTATGATAAACACGTGAGCAGTGAACGACCAGCCACGTGATCACTGCATGCGCAGTCAGGTGGTCAGTTCCTGATCAGGCACCTGATCAGTGCGTGCACAGTCCCCTGATCAGCACCTGTCAGTCACTGATCACTGCCTGTAAACACGTGATCAGTGCCCGAACAGCCACGTCATCAGTGCATGCGCAGTCACGTGATCAGTGCATGATAGCCACGTGATCAGTGCGTGCACAGTCCCATGATCAGCGCCTGTCAGGCACTGATCATTGCCTGATAAACACGTGATCAGTGCATGATGAGCCATGTGATCAGTGCCTGGTCAGCCACGTCATCAGTGCATGCGCAGTCACGTCATCAGTGCATGATAGCCACGTGATCAGTGCATGCTCAGTCACGTGATCTGGACTTGATCAGCCACGTGATCAGTGCCTGCAGAGTCACGTGATCAGGGCCTGCTGAGCTGCGTGATTCCTGCCGGCTCATCTGCTTGACAATTGCCAGCTGAGCTGCATGATTCCTGCCTGGTCACGTGCTTGATTAATGCCAGTTGAGCAGCATGATTCATCACTGCTGAGCTCCATGCTTATTGCCTGGTGATTGCGTGGTTCGTGTCTGCTCAGCTCTTTGAGTATCGCCTCCTGAGGTCCCTGTTCGGTCGCCACCTGCCGGGGACCAGCCCCAACTGATCCAGGGTATTCGAAGGAGAGATGGCCTAGGCGACTCCTCATATGCTAATCAAAGATGCCAAGAATAATAGTATGAGGAGAGCTCAGTAGGAAAATTCGGTGGAGAAAAGAGACTGAGTAGCTTGGTTTACGCGGAAGACCAATCAAACTTCAAGACAAGAAGTTTGCACCACTTACGTAGGCCGCAGGCGTCCTCTCGAATAGCGAAAGGTGCCTCACCCTAGACACCTTCTCGAGTGGGTCTTAGCAGCCCAGGCATAATTAGTAAGCGTGGTGGGTTCCGCGCTCCAGATGGAGACTCAGCTGGAAGTTAAAGGGAAGAATGACAAGGAACTTTATGAATTGGAGCTGTAAGTTAACTCTTTGACAGAGAGAGCGAGATGGTGGTGGGGGACAGCCCCCAGTATAATCAGAGGTGAGAGCACAAAGCAATACAGTAGGCAGACTCTGGATTTTTTGGGGGGGAGATGCTCGAGAATATCCGGGTGGACTCCTGAGGCTCGATCCCGCATTTGCGTATGCCGAGCCTCCTTCCTCATGACCTTTGTCCAGAGTGGAATGCCTCCCCGGCTCCCGGCACATGATCAGTGCATGCTCAGTCACGATATCAGTGCATGCTCAGCCACGTGATCACTGACGGCACAGTAACGTGATCAGCGCCTATCAGTCACGTGATCACCGTAGGATAAACACGTGATCAGTGAACGACCACCCACGTGATCACTGCATGCGCAGTCAGGTGGTCAGTTCCTGATCAGCCACCTGATCAGTGCGTGCACAGTCCCCTGATCAGCGCCTGTCAGTCACTGATCACTGCCTGATAAACACGTGATCAGTGCCCGAACAGCCACGTCATCAGTGCATGCGCAGTCACGTGATCAGTGCATGATAGCCACGTGATCAGTGCATGATCAGTCACGTGATCAGTGCATGATCAGCCACGTGATCAGTGCATGATCAATTACGTGATCAGTGTATGATCAGTCATGTGACCAGTACATGATAGCTACGTGATCATTGCATGATTAGCCACGTGATCAGTGCATGATAGCCACGTGATCACTTCATGAGTAGTCACGTGATCTGTGCATGACCAGGCACGTGATCAGTGTATGATCAGACACGTGATCAGTGCATGATAGCCACGTGATCAGAGCATGATCAGTTCCGTGAGCAGTGTATGATCAGCCACGTGATCAGTGCATGGTCAGACATGTGAACAGTGTATGATCAGCCACGTGATCACTGCATGATACCACGTGATCAGTTCATGATTAGTCACGTGTTCTGTGCAAGACAGGCACGTAATCAGTGCATGATATCCACGTGATCAGTGAATTATAGCCACCTGATCAGTTCATGATTAGTCACGTGACCTGTGCATGACGAGGCACGTGAACAGTGTTTGATCCTCCACGTGATCAGTGCATTATAGTCACGTGATCAGTGCATGATCAGTCACCTGCTGGGTGTATGATCAGTCACGTGACCGGTACATGGTAGCTACATGAACACTGCATGATCAGCCACGTGAGTAGTGCATGATAGCCACGTGATCAGTGCATGATCAGCCACGTGACCAGTGCATGATCAGTCACGTGATCAGTGTATGACCAGCCAAGTGATCAGTGCATGATCAGTCCCGTGATCAGTGCATGATCGGTCACGTGACCAGTGTATGATCAGCCACGTGATCAGTCCATGATCAGCCATATGATCAGTGCATGATCAATTACGTGATCAGTGCATGATCAGACACATGACCAGTACATGGTAGCTACGTGATCATTGCATGATCAGCCACGTGAGCCATGCATGATAGCCACGAGTTCAGTGCATGATCAGTCACGTGATCAATGCATGATCAGTCACGTGAACAGTGCATGATAAGTCACCTGATCAGTGCATGATCAATTACGTGATCAGTGCATGATCACTCACGTGACCATTACATGGTAGCTAGGTGATCATTGCATGATCAGCCACGTGAGCCATGCATGATAGCCACGAGATCAGTGCATGATCAGTCACGTGATCAGTGCATGATCAGTCACGTGAACAGTGCGTGATAAGTCACCTGATCAGTGCATGATCAATTACGTGATCAGTGCAGGATCACTCACGTGACCAGTACATGGTAGCTACGTGATCATTGCATGATCAGCCACGTGAGCAGTGCATGATAGCCACGTGATCAGTGCATGATCAGTTTCGGGAGCAGAGTATGATCAGCCACTTGATCAGTGCATGATCGCCACGTAATCACTGCATGATCTGTCACATGATCAGTGTATAATCATCCACGTGATCAGTGCATGGGCAGTCATGTGATCAGTGCATGATATAGACGTAATCAGTGCATGATCAGTCTCGTGATCAGTGCATGATAGCCACGTGATCAGTGCATGATCAGTCACCTGATGGTTGTATGGTCAGTCACGTGACCGGTACATGGTAGCTACATGATCATTGCATGATCAGCCACGTGAGTACTGCATGATAGCCACGTGATCAGTGCATGATCAGTCATGTGATCAGTGCATCATCAGTCATGTGACCAGTACATGGTAGCTACTTAAACACTCCATGATCAGCCACGTGAGCAGTGCATGATAGCCACGTGATCAGTGCATGATCAGCCACATGATCAAGGCTTGATCAGTCACGTGATCAGTGCATGATCAGCCACGTGATCAGTGCATGACCAGGCACGTGATCAGTGTATGACCAGCCAAGTGATCAGTGAATGATAGCCACGTGATCAGTGCATGATCAGTCACGTGATCAGTTCACGATCAGTCACGTGATCAGTGTATGATCAGCCACGTGATCAGTGCATGATCAGCCACATGATCAGTGCATGATCAGTCACGTGACCAGTACATGGTAGCTACGTGATCATTGCATGATCAGCCACGTGAACAGTGCATGACCAGTCAAGTGATCAGTGCATAATCAGTCCCGTGATCAGTGCATGATCAATTTCGGGAGCAGAGTATGATCAGCCACTTGATCAGTGCATGATGGAAACGTGATCACTGCATGATCTGTCACATGATCAGTGTATGATCATCCACGTGATCAGTGCATGGGCAGTCATGTGATCAGTGCATGATATAGACACGATCAGTGCATGATCAGTCTCGTGATCAGTGTATGATCAACCACGAGATCAGTGCACGATGGCCAGGTAATGAGTGCATGATAGCCAGATGATCAGTGCATTATCAGTCACGTGATCAGTGTATGATCAGCCAAGTAATAAGTGCATGATAGCCAACTGATCAGTGTATGATCAGCCACGTGAACAGTGCATGCTCAATCACGTGGTCAGTTCCTGCTGAGCTGCGTGATTACTGTCTGCTGATTTTCTTGACAATTCCAGCTGAGCTGCACGATTCCTGCCTGTCATATGCTTGACAATTGCCAGCTGTGCTGCGTAATTCCTGCCTGCTCAGCTGCTTGGTTATTGCCAGCTGAGCAGCATGATTCCTCACAGCTGAGTTCCATGATTATAGCCTGCTGGCTGATTCCTGCCTACTCAGCTCTTTTTTTATTGCCTCCAGAGCCACATGATCAGTGTATGATAGCAAACATGATCAGCGCATGATCAGTCACATGATCAGCACCATTAAGTCACGTGATCACTACATGATAGTCATGTGATCAGTCCATGCTCAGTCACGGTATCAATGCATGATCAGCCACGTGATCATTGCATGATAGCCACGTGATCAGAGCATGATCAGCCAGGTGATCAGTGCATGATAGCTACGTAATCAGTTCATGATTAGTCACGTGATCTGTGCATGACCAGGCAGGTGATCAGTGTATCATCAGCCACATGAACAGTGCATGATAGCCACGTGATCAGTGCATGATCAGTCACCTGATGTGTGTATGATCAGTCACGTGACCTGTACATGGTAGCTACATGATCATTGCATGATCAGCCACGTGAGTAGTGCATGATAGCCACGTGATCAGTGCATGATCAGCCACGTGATCAGTGCATGATCAGTCACGTGATCAGTGTATGACCAGCCAAGTGATCAGTGCATGATCAGTCCCGTGATCAGTGCATGATCCGTCACGTGATCAGTGCATGTTCAGTCACGTGACCAGTGTATTATCAGCCACGTGATCAGTACATGATCAGCCACATGATCAGTGCATGATCAATTACGTGATCAGTGCATGATCAGTCACGTGACCAGTACATGGTAGCTAGGTGATCATTGCATGATTAGCCACGTGAGCCGCCCATGATAGCCACGAGATCAGTGCATGATTCGTCACGTGATCAGTGCATGATCAGTCACGTAAACAGTGCATGATAAGTCACCTGATCAGTGCATGATCAATTACGTGATAGGTGCATGATCACTCAGGTGACCAGTACATGGGAGCTACGTGATCATTGCATGATCAGCCACGTGAGCAGTGCATGATAGCCACGTGATCAGTGCATGATCAGTTTCGGGAGCAGACTATGATCAGGCACTTGATCAGTGCATGATCGCCACGTGATCACTGCATGATCTGTCACATGATCAGTGTATGAACATCCACGTGATCAGTGCATTGGCAGTCATGTGATCAGTGCATGATATAGACGTGATCAGTGCATGATCAGTCTCGTGATCAGTGCATGATAGCCACGTGATCAGTGCATGATCAGTCACCTGATGGGTGTATGGTCAGTCACGTGACCGGTACATGGTAGCTACATGATCATTGCATGATCAGCCACGTGAGTAGTGCATGATAGCCAAGTGATGTGTGCATGATCAAATACGTGCGCAGATTATGATCAGCCCTGTGATCAGTGCATGAGTGCCACGTGATCAGCACATGATCAGTCACGTGACAGCTGTGTGGTAAGCCACGTGAACAGTGCATGTTCAGCCACGTGATCAGTGCATGATATCCACGTGATCAGTGCATGATCAGATACGTGAACAGTGTATGATCAGCCACGTGAGCAGTGCATGGTCAGACACGTGAACAGTGTATGATCAAACACGTGATCATTGCATGATATCCACGTGGTCAGTGCATGATGAGTCTCGTGAACAGTGCATGATCAGTCACGTGATCAGTGCATGATCAGCCACGTGATCAGTGCATAATCAGTCACGTGACCAGTACATGGTAGATACGTGATCATTGCATGATCAGCCACGTGAGCAGTGCATGATAGCCACGTGATCAGTGCATGATCAGACACGTGATCAGTGCATAATCAGTCATGTGATCAGTGCATGGTCAGTCACGTGATCAGTGCATGATCATCCACGTGATCAGTGCATGTGGAGTCATGTAGTCAATGCATGATAGCGCCGTAATCAGTGCACGATCAGTCCCGTGATGAGTGTATGATCAGCCAAGTGATCAGTGCAAGATAGCTACGTGATCAGTGCATGATCAGTCACATGATCAGTGCATGATTAGCCACGTGATCAGTGAATGACAGCCACGTTAACAGTGCATACAATTACGTGATCATGGAAGGCGCAATCACGTGATCAGTGCATGAGAGCCACGTGATCAGTGCATGATCATTCACGTGATAGGTGTGTGATCAGCGACGTGAACAGTGCATGCTCAGTCACGTGATCAGGGCCTGCTGAGCCGCGTGATTACTGTCTGCTCATCTGCTTGACAATTGCCAGCTGAGCTGCACGATTCCTGCCTGTCATCTCCTTGACAATTGCCACCTGTGCTGCGTAATCCCTGCCTGCTCATCTACTTGATTATTGCCAGCTGAGCAGCATGATTTCTCAGAGCTGAGTTCCATGATTATAGCCTGCTGACTGATTCCTGCCTACTCAGCTTTTTGTTCATTGCCTTCAGATGCACATGATCAGTGTGTGACACCAAACATGATCAGCACATGATCAGTCACATGATGAATGCATGATAAGCCAGGTGATCAGTGCATGAGCAATTACGTGATTAGTGCATGATCAGTCATGTGACCAGTACATGGTAGATGCGTGATCACTGCATGATCAGCCACGTGAGCAGTGCATGATAGCCACATGATCAGTGCATGATCAATCACGTGATCAGTGCATGATCAGTCACGTGTTCAGTGCATGATCAGCCACGTGATCAGTGCATGATGAATTACGTGATCAGTGCATGATCACTCACGGGACCAGTACATTGTAGCTACGTGATCATTGCATGATCAGCCACGTGATCAGTGCATGATCAATTACGTGATCAGTGCATGATCAGTTACGTGATCATTGCATGATCAGCCACGTGAGCAGTGCATGATAGCCACGTGATCAGTGCATGATCAGTCACGTGATCAGTGCATGATCAATTAGCTGAGCAGTGCATGATCAGTCACGTGACCAGTGCATGGCAGCTACGTGATCATTGCATGATCAGCCACGTGATCAGTGCATGATCAGCCAAATGATAAGTGCATGATCAATTACGTGATCAGTGCATGATCAGACACGTGATCAGTGCATGATCAGTCACGTGATCAGTACATGATCAGTCACGTGAACAGTGCATGATCATTGTCGTGATCGGTGCATGATCAGTCACGTGACCAGTATATGGTAGCTACGTGATCATTCCATGACGAGCCACGTGAGCAGTGCATGATAGAAACATGATGTGTGCATGATGAATTACGTGATCAGTGCATGATCAGCCACGTGATCAGTGCATGCTTCCCACGTGATCAGTGCATGATATGTCACGTGACAGGTGTGTGATCAGCCACGTGATCAGTGCATGTTATCCACGTGATCAGTGCAGGATAGCCACGTGATCACTTCATGATTATTTACGTGATCTGTACATGATCAGTCACGTGATACGTGTGTGATCAGCCACCGGATCAGTGCGTGATGAGCCATGTGATCAGTGCAGGATCAATTACGTGATCAGTGCATGATCAGTCACATGACCAGTACATGGTAGCTATGTGATCATTGCGTGATCAGCCACGAGATCAGTGCATGATAGCTACGTGATCAGGGCATGATAGCCACATGATCAGTGCATGAGAGCCACGTGATCAGTGCATGATCAGTCACGTGATACATGTGTGATCAGCCACGTGATCAGTGCATGATGAGACACGTGATCAGTGCAGGATCAATTACGTGATCATTGCATGATCAGTCACGTGACCAGTACATGGTTGCTACGTGATCCTTGCATGAATAGCCATGTGAGCAGAGCATGATAGCCACGTGATCAGTGCATGATCAGTCACGTGATCAGTACATGATCAGTCACTTGAACAGTGCATGATCATTGACGTGATCTGTGCATGATCAGTCACGTGACCAGTATATGGTAGCTACGTGATCATTCCATGACGAGCCACGTGAGCAGTGCATGATAGCCACGTGATGTGTGCATGATCAGTTACGTGAGCAGAGTGTGATCAGCCACGTGATCAGTGCATGAGTGCCACGTGATCAGTGCATGATATGTCACGTGACAGGTGTGTGATCAGCCACGTGAACAGTGCATGTTCAGCCACGTGATCAGTGCATGATAGCCACGTGATCAGTGCATGATCAGTTACCTGAGCAGTGTATGATCAGCCACGTGATCAGTGCATGGTCAGACACGTGAACAGTGTATGATCAGCCACGTAGTCAGTGCATGATATCCAAGTGATCAGTGCATGATCATCACGTGATCAGTGTATGATCAGCCACGTGAATAGTGCATGCTCAGTCACGTGATAAGGGCCTGCTGAGCTGCGTGATTACTGTCTGCTCATCTGCTTGAAAATTGCCAGCTGAGCTGCATGATTCCTGCCTGTCATCTGCTTGACAATTGCCAGCTGTGCTGCGTAATTCCTGCCTGCTCAGCTGCTTGATTATTGCCAGCTGAGCAGCATGATTCCTCACACCTGAGTTCCATGATTATTGCCTGCTGACTGTTTGATTCGTGCCTACTCAGCTCTTTGTTTATTGCCTCCAGAGGCACATGATCAGTGTATGATAGCAAACATGATCAGCGCATTATCAGTCACATGATCAGAGCATGACCAGGCACGTGATCAGTGTATGTCCAGCCAAGTGATCAGTGCATGATAGCCACGTGATCAGTGCATGATCAGTAATTTGATCAGTGCCTGATCAGTCACGTGATCAGTGCATGGTCAGTCACGTGATCAGTGCATGACCAGGCACGTGATCAGTGTATGTCCAGCCAAGTGATCAGTGCATGATAGCCACGTGATCAGTGCATGATCAGACACGAGATCAGTGCCTGATCAGTCACGTGATCAGTGCATGATCAGCCACGTGATCAGTGCATGACCAGGCACGGGATCAGTGTATGTCCAGCCAAGTGATCAGTGCATGATAGCCACGTGATCAGTGCATGATCAGCCATTTGATCAGTGCCTGATCAG
The DNA here is from genome assembly GCF_032452875.1 of Bos javanicus. Classification (NCBI taxonomy): domain Eukaryota; kingdom Metazoa; phylum Chordata; class Mammalia; order Artiodactyla; family Bovidae; genus Bos; species Bos javanicus. The sequence goes on along the minus strand of NW_026893920.1, from coordinate 206,610 downwards.
TCACGTGATCAGTGCATGGTCAGTCACGTGATAGTGCATGATCATCCACGTGATCAGTGCATGTGGAGTCATGTAGTCAATGCATGACAGCGCCGTGATCAGTGCACGATCAGTCCCGTGATGAGTGTGTGATCAGCCAAGTGATCAGTGCAAGATAGCTACGTGATCAGTGCATGATCAGTCACATGATCAGTGCATGATCAGTCACGTGATAGGAGTGTGATCAGCCATGTGAACACTGCATGCTCAGTCACATGATCAGGGCCTGCTGAGCTGCCTGATTACTGTCTGCTCATCTGCTTGACAATTTCCAGCTGAGCTGCACGATGACTGCCTGTCATCTCCTTGACAACTGCCACCTGTGATGCGTAATTCCTTCCTGCTCATCTACTTGATTATTGCCAACTGAGCAGCATGATTTCTCAGAGCTGAGTTCCATGATTATAGCTTGCTGACTGATTCCTGCCTACTCAGCTCTATGTTCATTGCCTCCAGAGGCACATGATCAGTGTGTGACACCACACATGATCAGCACATGATCAGTCACATTATCAATGCATGATAAGCCAGGTGGTCAGTGCATGATCAATTATGTGATCACTGCATGATCAGTCATGTGACCAGTACATGGTAGCTGCGTGATCATTGCATGATCAGCCACGTGAGCAGTGCATGATAGCCACGTGATCAGTGCATGATCAGTCACGTGATCAGTGCATGATCAATTAGCTGAGCAGTGCATGATCAGTCACGTGACCAGTGCATGGCAGCTACGTGATCATTGCATGATCAGTCACGTGATCAGTGCCTGATAGCCACGTGATCAGTGCATGATAGCCACGTGATCAGTGCATGATCAGTCACGTGATACGTGTGTGATCAGCCCCCGGATCAGTGCGTGATGAGCCCTGTGATCAGTGCAGGATCAATTACGTGATCAGTGCATGATCAGTCACGTGACCAGTACATGGTAGCTACGTGATAATTGCGTGATCAGCCACGTGATCAGTGCATGATAGCCACATGATCAGTGCATGAGAGCCACGTGATCAGGGCATAATCAGTCACGTGATACATGTGTGATCAGCCACGTGATCAGTGCATGATGAGCCACGTGATCAGTGCAGGATCAATTACGTGATCAGTGCATGATCAGTCACGGGACCATTACATGGTTGCTACGTGATCCTTGCTTGATCAGCCACGTGAGCAGAGCATGATAGCCACGTGATCAGTGCATGATCAGTCACGTTATCAGTACATGATCAGACACTTGAACAGTGCATGATCATTGACGTGATCTGTGCATGATCTTTCACGTGACCTATATATGGTAGCTACGTGATCATTCCATGACGAGCCAAGTGAGCAGTGCATGATAGCCACGTGGTGTGTGCATGATCAGTTACGTGAGCAGAGTATGATCAGCCACGTGATCCTTGCATGAGTGCCACGTGATCAGTGCATGATATGTCACGAGACAGGTGTGTGATCAGCCACGTGAACAGTGCATGTTCAGCCACGTGATAACTGAATGATCAGTCACGTGATCAGTGCATGATCAGGCATGTGACCAGTACATGGTAGCTGCGTGATCATCACATGATCAGCCACGTGAGCAGTGCATGATAGCCACGTGATCAGTGCCTGATCAGACACGAAATCAGTGCATGATCAGTCACGTGATCAGTGCATGATCAGCCACGTGATCAGTGCATGACCAGGCACGAGATCAGTGTATGTCCAGCAAAGTGATCAGTGCATGATAGCCACGTGATCAGTGCATGATCAGCCATTTGATCAGTGCCTGATCAGTCACGTGATCAGTGCATGGTCAGTCACGTGATCAGTGCATGATCATCCACGTGATCAGTGCATGTGGAGTCATGTAGTCAATGCATGATAGCGCCGTGATCAGTGCACGATCAGTCCCGTGATGAGTGTATGATCAGCCAAGTGATCAGTGCAAGATAGCTACGTGATCAGTGCATGATCAGTCACATGATCAGTGCATGATCAGTCACGTGATAGGTGTGTGATCAGCCATGTGAACAGTGCATGCTCAGTCAGGTGATCAGGGCCTGCTGAGCTGCATGATTACTGTCTGCTCATCTGCTTGACAATTTCCAGCTGAGCTGCACGATTCCTGCCTGTCATCTCCTTGACAATGGCCACCTGTGCTGCGTAATTCCTGCCTGCTCAACTACTTGATTATTGCCAGCTGAGCAGCATGATTTCTCAGAGCTGAGTTCCATGATTATAGCCTGCTGACTGATTCCTGCCTACTCAGCTCTATGTTCATTGCCTCCAGAGGCACATGATCAGTGTGTGACACCAAACATGATCAGCACATGATCAGTCACATGATCAATGCATGATAAGCCAGGTGGTCAGTGCATGATCAATTATGTGATCACTGCATGATCAGTCATGTGACCAGTACATGGTAGGTGCGTGATCATTGCATGTTCAGCCACGTGAGCAGTGCATGATAGCCACATGATCAGTGCATGATCAATTAGCTGATCAGTGCATGATCAGTCACGTGACAAGTGCATGGTAGCTGCGTGATCATTGCATGATCAGCCACGTGAGCAGTGCATTATAGCCACGTGATCAGTGCATGATCAGTCACGTGATCTGTGCATGATCAGTCATGTGATCTGTGCATGATCAGTCCCGTGATCAGTGCATGATCAATTACCTGACCAGTGCATGATCAGTCACGTGACCAGTGCATGGTAGCTACGTTATCATTGCATGGTCAGCCACGTGATCAGTGCATGATAGCCACGTGATTAGTTCATGATAGCCACGTGATCAGTGCATGATCAGTCACGTGATACGTGTGTGATCAGCCACGTGATCAGTGCATGTTATCCACGTGATCAGTGCAGGATAGCCACGTGATCACTTCATGATTATTTACGTGATCTGTACATGATCAGTCACGTGATACGTGTGTGATCAGCCACCAGATCAGTGCGTGATGAGCCACGTGATCAGTGCATGATCAGTCACGTGATACGTGTGTGATCAGCCACGTGGTCAGTGCATGATATCCACGTGATCAGTGCAGGATAGCCACGTGATCACTTCATGATTATTCACGTGATCTGTACATGATCCGTCACGTGAACAGTGCATGATCAGTCATGTGATCAGTGTATGACCAGCCACGTGATCCTTGCATGAGTGCCACGTGATCAGTGCATGATATGTCACGAGACAGTTGTGTGATCAGCCACGTGAACAGTGCATGTTCAGCCACGTGATCAGTGCATGATAGCCACGTGATCAGTGCATGATCAGTTACTTGAGCAGTGTATGATCAGCCACGTGATCAGTGCATGTTCAGACACGTGAACAGTATATGATCAGCCACGTGATCAGTGCATGATATCCAAGTGATCAGTACATGATCATCACGTGATCAGTGTATGATCAGCCACGTGTACAGTGCATGCTCAGTCACGTGATCAGGGCCTGCTGAGCTGCGTGATTACTGTCTGCTCATCTGCTTGACAATTGCCAGCTGAGCTGCATGATTCCTGCCTGTCATCTGCTTGACAATTGCCAGCTGTGCTGCGTAATTCCTGCCTGCTCATCTGCTTGATTATTGCCAGCTGAGCAGCATGATTCCTCACAGCTGAGTTCCATGATTATTGCCTGCTGACTGTTTGATTCGTGCCTCCTCAGCTCTTTGTTTATTGCCTCCAGAGGCACATGATCAGTGTATGATAGCAAACATGATCAGCGCATGATCAGTCACATGATCAGCGCCATTAAGTCACGTGATCGCTACATGATAGTCATGTGATCAGTCCATGCTCAGTCACGGTATCAGTGCACGATCAGCCACGGGATCAGTGCATGATCTGTCACATGATCAGTGTATGATCATCCACATGATCAGTGCATGGGCAGTCATGTGATCAGTGCATGATTAGACGTGATCAGTGCTTTTTCATTCTCGTGGTCAGTGCATGATAGCCACGTGATCAGTGCATGATGAGTCACCTAATGTGTGTAAGATCATTCACGTGACCGGTACATGGTAGCTATATGATCAGTGTATGACCAGCCATGGGATAAGTGCATGATAGCCACGTGATCAGTGCATGATCAGCCACGTGATCAGGGCATGATCAGTCACGTGATCAGTGCATGATCAGCCACATGATCAGTGCATGATCAACTACATCATCAGTGCATGATCAGTCACGTGACCAGTACATGGTAGCTGCGTGATCAGTGTGTGACCAGCCAAGTGATCAGTGCATGAGAGCCACGTGATCAGTGCATGATTATTCACGTGATAGGTGTGTGATCAGCCACGTGAACAGTGCATGCTCAGTCACGTGATCCGTGCGTGCACAGTCCCATGATCAGCGCCTGTCAGTCACTGATCATTGCCTGATAAACACGTGATCAGTGCATGATGAGCCATGTGATCAGTGCCTGATCAGCCACGTCATCAGTGCATGCGCAGTCACGTCATCAGTGCATGATAGCCACGTGATCAGTGCATGCTCAGTCACGTGATCTGGACTTGATCAGCCACGTGATCAGTGCCTGCAGAGTCACGTGATCAGGGCCTGCTGAGCTGCGTGATTCCTGCCGGCTCATCTGCATGACAATTGCCATCTGAGCTGCGTGATTCCTGTCGGCTAATCTGCTTGACAATTGCCAGCTGAGCTGCGTGATTCCTGCCTAGTCACGTGCTTGATTATTGCCAGTTGAGCAGCATGATTCGTCACTGCTGAGCTCCATGCTTATTGCCTGCTGATTGCGTGGTTCGTGTCTGCTCAGCTCTTTGAGTATCGCCTCCTGACGTCCCTGTTCGGTCGCCACCTGCCGGGGACCAGCCCCAACTGATCCAGGGTATTCGAAGGAGAGATGGCCTAGGCGACTCTTTATATGCTAATCAGAGATGCCAAGAATAATAGTATGAGGAGAGCTCAGTAGGAAAATTCGGTGGAGAAAAGAGACTGAGTAGCTCGGTTTACGCGGAAGACCAATCAAACTTCAAGACAAGAAGTTTGTACCACTTACGTAGGCCGCAGGCGCCCTATCGAATAGCGAAAGGTGCCTCACCCTAGACACCTTCTCGAGTGGGTCTTAGCAGCCCAGGCATAATTAGTAAGCGTGGCGGGTTCCGCGCTCCAGATGGAGACTCAGCTGGAAGTTAAAGGGAAGAATGACAAGGAACTTTATGAATTGGAGCTGTAAGTTAACTCTTTGACAGAGAGAGCGAGATGGTGGTGGGGGACAGCCCCCAGTGAAATCAGAGGTGAGAGCACAAAGCAATACAGTAGGCAGAATCCGGTTTTTCTGGGGGGGAGATGCTCGAGAATATCCGGGTGGACTCCTGAGGCTCGATCCCGAATTTGCGTATGCCGAGCCTCCTTCCTCATGACCTTTGTCCAGAGTGAAATGCCTCCCCGGCTCCCGGCACATGATCAGTGCATGCTCAGTCACGATATCAGTGCATGCTCAGCCACGTGATCACTGACGGCACAGTCACGTGATCAGCGCCTCTCAGTCACGTGATCACCGTATGATAAACACTTGATCAGTGAACGACCAGTCACGTGATCACTGCATGCGCAGTCAGGTGGTCAGTTCCTGATCAGCCACCTGATCAGTGCGTGCACAGTCCCCTGATCAGCGCCTGTCAGTCACTGATCACTGCCTGATAAACACGTGATCAGTGCCCGAACAGCCACGTCATCAGTGCATGCGCAGTCACGTCATCAGTGCATGATAGCCACGTGATCAGTGCGTGCACAGTCCCATGATCAGCGCCTGTCAGTCACTGATCATTGCCTGATAAACACGTGATCAGTGCATGATGAGCCATGTGATCAGTGCCCGATCAGCCACGTCATCAGTGCATGCGCATTCACGTCATCAGTGCATGATAGCCACGTGATCAGTGCATGCTCAGTCACGTGATCTGGACTTGATCAGCCACGTGATCAGTGCCTGCAGAGTCACGTGATCAGGGCCTGCTGAGCTGCGTGATTCCTGCCGGCTCATCTGCATGAAAATTGCCATCTGAGCTGCGTGATTCCTGTCGGCTCATCTGCTTGACAATTGCCAGCTGAGCTGCGTGATTCCTGCCTGGTCACGTGCTTGATTATTGCCAGTTGAGCAGCATGATTCGTCACTGCTGAGCTCCATGCTTATTGCCTGCTGATTGCGTGGTTCGTGTCTGCTCAGCTCTTTGAGTATTGCCTCCTGAGGTCCCTGTTCGGTGGCCACCTGCCGGGGACCAGCCCCAACTGATCCAGGGTATTCGAAGGAGAGATGGCCTAGGCGACTCTTTATATGCTAATCAGAGATGCCAAGAATAATAGTATGAGGAGAGCTCAGTAGGAAAATTCGGTGGAGAAAAGAGACTGAGTAGCTCGGTTTACGTGGAAGACCAATCAAACTTCAAGACAAGAAGTTTGCACCACTTACGTAGGCCGCAGGCGCCCTCTCGAATAGCGAAAGGTGCCTCACCCTAGACACCTTCTCGAGTGGGTCTTAGCAGCCCAGGCATAATTAGGAAGCGTGGTGGGTTCCGCGCTCCAGATGGAGACTCAGCTGGAAGTTAAAGGGAAGAATGACAAGGAACTTTATGAATTGGAGCTGTAAGTTAACACTTTGACAGAGAGAGCGAGATGGTGGTGGGGGACAGCCCACAGTGAAATCAGAGGTGAGAGCACAAAGCAATACAGTAGGCAGAATCCGGTTTTTCTGGGGGGGAGATGCTCGAGAATATCCGGGTGGACTCCTGAGGCTCGATCCCGAATTTGCGTATGCCGAGCCTCCTTCCTCATGACCTTTGTCCAGAGTGGAATGCCTCCCCGGCTCCCGGCACGTGATCAGTGCATGCTCAGTCACGATATCAGTGCATGCTCAGCCACGTGATCACTGACGGCACAGTCACGTGATCAGCGCCTCTCAGTCATGTGATCACCGTATGATAAACACGTGATCAGTGAACGACCACCCACGTGATCACTGCATGCGCAGTCAGGTGGTCAGTTCCTGATCAGCCACCTGATCAGTGCGTGCACAGTCCCCTGATCAGCGCCTGTCAGTCACTGATCACTGCCTGACAAACACGTGATCAGTGCCCGAACAGCCACGTCATCAGTGCATGCGCAGTCAGGTGGTCAGTGCATGATAGCCACATGATCAGTTCTTGCACAGTCCCATGATCAGCGCCTGTCAGTCACTGATCATTGCCTGATAAACACGTGATCAGTGCATGATGAGCCATGTGATCAGTGCCTGATCAGCCACGTCATCAGTGCATGCGCAGTCACGTCATCAGTGCATGATAGCCACGTGATCAGTGCGTGCACAGTCCCATGATCAGTGCCTGTCAGTCACTGATCATTGGGTGATAAACACGTGATCAGTGCATGAGAGCCACGTGATCAGTGCATGATCAGTCACGTGATAGGTGTGTGATCAGCCACGTGAACAGTGCATGCTCAGTCACGTGATAAGGGCCTGCTGAGCTGCGTGATTTCTGTCTGCTCATTTGCTTGACAATTGCCAGCTAAGCTGCACGATTCCTGCCTGTCATCTCCTTGACAATTGCCACCTGTGCTGCGTAATTCCTGCCTGCTCATCTACTTGATTATTGCCTGCTGAGCAGCATGATTTCTCAGAGCTGAGTTCCATGATTATTGCCTGCTGACTGATTCCTGCTTACTCAGCTCTTTGGTCATTGCCTCCAGAGGCACATGATCAGTGTATGACACCAAACATGATCAGCACATGATCAGTCACATGATCAATGCATGATAAGCCAGGTGATCAGTGCATGATCAATTACGTGATCACTGCATGATCAGTCATGTGACCACTACATGGTAGCTGCGTGATCATTGCATGATCAGCCACGTGAGCAGTGCATGATAGCCACGTGATCAGTTCATGATCAGCCACGTGATCAGTGCATGATCAGTCACGTGATCATTGCATGATCAGCCATGTGATCAGTGCATGATCAATTTCGAGATCAGTGCATGATTAGTCATGTGACCAGTACATGGTAGCTACGTGATCATTGCATGATCAGCCACGTGATCAGTGCATGATAGCCATGTGATCAGGCCATGATAGCCACGTGATCAGTGCATGATCAGTCATGTGATATGTGTGTGATCAGCCACGTGATTAGTGCATGATATCCATATAATCAGTGCATGATAGCCACGTGATCACTTTAAGATTAGTCACGTGAGCTGTGCATGACCAGGCAGGTGATCAGTGTATGATCAGCCACGTGAACAGTGCATGATAGCCACGTGATCAGTGCATGATCAGTCAAGTGATCAGTATATGATCAGTCATGTGACCAGTACCTGGTAGCTGCGTGATCATTGCATGATTAGCCACGTGAGCAGTGCATTATAGCCACGTGATAAGTGCATGATCAGCCACGTGATCAGTGCATGACCAGGCACGTGATAAGTGTATGACCAGCCAAGTGATCAGTGCATGATAGCCACGTGATCAGTGCATGATCAATCACGTGATTAGTGCAGGATCAGTTACGTGACCAGTGTATGATCAGCCACGTGATCAGTGCATGATCAGCCACATGATCAGTGCATGATCTATTACGTGATCAGTGCATGATCAGTCACGTAACCAGTACATGGTAACTACGTGATCATTGCATGATCAGCCACGTGATCATTGCATGATAGTCACGGGATCAGTGCATGATAAGTCACGTGATCAGTGCATGATCAGTCACGTGAACAGTGCATGTTAAGTCACCTGATCAGTGCATGATCAATTACGTGATCAGTGCATGATCACTCACGTGACCAGTACATGTTAGCTACATGATCATTGCATGATCAGCCACGTGATCAGTGCATGATCAGTTTCGGGAGCAGAGTATGATAAGCCACGTGATCAGTGCATGATAGCCAGGTAATCTCTGCATGATCTGTCACATGATCAGTGTATGATCATCCATATGTACATTGCATGGGCAGTCATGTGATCAGTGCGTGATATAGATGTGATCCGTGCATGATCAGTCTCGTGATTAGTGTATGATCAACCACGAGATCAGTGCACGATAGCCAGGTAATGAGTGCATGAGAGCCAGATAATCAGGGCAATATCAGTCAGGTGATCAGTGTATGATCAGCCAAGTAATCAGTGCATCGTAGCCAACTGTTCAGTGGATGATCAGTCACGTGGTCAGTGCATGATCAGTCACGTGATCAGTGCATGATCAATTACGTGATCAGTGCATGATGAGTCATGTGACCAGTACATGGTAGCTGTGTGATCATTGTGTGATCAGCCACGTGAGCAGTGCATGATAGCCACGTGAGCAGTGCATGATCAGCCACGTGATCAGTGCATGATCAGTCACGTGACCAGTACATGGTAGCTATGTGATCATTGCATGATCAGCCACGTGATCAGTGCATGATAGCCACGTGATCAGTGCATGATAGCCACGTGATCAGTGCATGATCAGTCACGTGATAAGTGTGTGATCCGCCACGTGATCAGTGCATGATATCCACGTAATCAGTGCATGATAGCCACGTGATCACTTCATGAGTAGTCACGTGATCTGTGCATGTCCAGGCACGTGATCAGTGTATGATCAGCCACGTGATCAGTGCATGATAGCCACGTGATCAGTGCATGATCAGTCATGTGAACAGTGCATGGTCAGTCACGTGATCAGTGTATGATCAGCCACGTGATCAGTGCGTGATCAATTACGTGATCAGTGCATGATCAGCCATGTGACCAGTACATGGTAGCTATGTGATCATTGTATTATCAGCCACGTGAGCAGTGCATGATAGCCACGTGATCAGTGCATGATCAGTCACCTGATCATTGCATGATCAGCCACGTGAGCAGTGCATGATAGCCACGTGATCAGGGCATGATCAGTCACGTGATCAGGGCATGATCAGTCACGTGACCAGTACATGTTAGCTACGTGATCATTGCCAGATCAGCCACGTGAGCACTGCATGATAGACACGTGATCAGTGCATGATCAGCTACATGAGCAGTGTATGATCAGCCACGTGATCAGTGCATGATCAGACACATGAACAATGTATGATCAGCAACGTGATCAGTGCATGATGCCTACTTGATCAGTTCATGATTAGTCACGTGATCTGTGCATGACAGAAACGTAATCAGTGTATGAAATCCTCGTGATCAGTGAACTATAGCCACGTGATTAGTTCATGATTAGTCAGGTGATCTGTGCATGACGTGGCACATGAACAGTGTATGATCAGCCACGTGATCAGTGCATTATAGCCATGTGATCAGTACATGATCAGTCAAGTGATCAGTGGGTGAACAGTCACGTGATTAGTGCATGAAGAGCCACGTGATCAGTTCAGGATCAATTACGTGATCAGTGCATGATCAGTCACGTGACCAGTACATGGATGCTACATGATCATTGCATGATCAGCCACGTGTGCAGTGCATGATAGCCATGTGATCAGTGCATGATCAGTCAAGTGATCAGTACATGATCAGTCACTTGAACAGTGCATGATCATTTACGTGATCTGTGCATGATGAATCACGTGACCAGTATATGGTAGCTACCTGATCATTGCATGACCAGCCACGTGAGCAGTGCATGATGGCCACGTGATATGTGCATGATCAGTTACGTGAGCAGAGTATGATCAGCCATGTGATCAGTGCATGAGTGCCACGTGATCAGTGCATGATCAGTCACGTGACAGGTGTGTGATCAGCCACGTGAACAGTGCATGTTCAGCCACGTGATCAGTGCATGATAGCCACGTGATCAGTGCATGATCAATCACGTGATCAGTGTATGATCATCCACGTGAACAGTGCATGCTCAGTCACGTGATCAGGGCCTGCTGAGCTGCGTGATTACTGTCTGTTCATCTGCTTGACAATTGCAAGCTGAGCTGCAAGATTCCGGCCTTTCATCTGCTTCACAATTCTCAGCTGTGCTGCGTAATTCCTGCCTGTTCAGCTGCTTTATTATTGCCAGCTGAGCACCATGTTTCCTCACACCTGAGTTTAATGATTATTGCCTGCTGACTGTATGATTCGTGCCTACTCTGCTCTTTGTTTATTGCCTCTAGAGGTACTTGATCAGTGTATGATAGCAAACATGATGAGCGCATGATCAGTCACATGATCAGTGCATGAACCGTCACGTGATCAGTGCATGATCCGTCACGTGATCATTGCATGATCAGTCACGTGATCAGTGCATGATCAGCCACGTGATCAGTGAATGATCAATTACGTGATCATTGCATGATGAGGCACGTGATCACTGCATGATTGCCACGTGATCAGTGCATCATAGCCACGTGATCAGTGCATGATCAGTCACGTGATACGTGTGTGATCAGCCACGTGATCAGTGCATGATATCCACGTAATCAGTACAGGATAGCCACGTGATCACTTCACGATTAGTCACGTGATCTGTACATGATCAGTCACGTGATACGTGTGTGATCAACCAGGTGATCAGTGCGTGGTGAGCCACGTGATCAGTGCAGGATCAATTACGTGATCAGTGCATGATCAGTCACATGACCAGTACATGGTAGCTACGTGATCATTGCATGATCAGCCACGTGATCACAGCATGATAGCCACGTGATCAGTGCATGATAGTCACCTGATCAGTGCATGATCAGTCACGTGATACGTGTGTGATCAGCCACGTGTTCAGTGCATGGTATCAGTGCATGATGGCCCGTGATCAGTGCATGATCACCACGTGATCACTGCATGATCTGTCACATGATCAGTGTATAATCATCCACGTGATCAGTGCATGGGCAGTCATGTGATCAGTGCATGATATAGACGTGGTCAGTGCATGAACCGTCTCATGATCAGTGCACGATAGCCACGTGATCAGTGCATGATCAGTCACCTGATGGGTGTATGGTCAGTCACGTGACCGGTACCTTGTAGCTACATGATCATTGCATGATGAGCCACGTGAGTAGTGCATGAGAGCCAAGTGATCAGTGCATGATCAGTCACGTGATCAGTGTATCATCAGTCATGTGACCAGTACATGGTAGCTGCGTGAACATTGTATGATCAGCCACGTGAGCAGTGCATGATAGCCACGTGATCAGTGCATGATCAGCCACATGATCAAGGCTTGATCAGTCACGTGATCAGTGCATGATCAGCCACGGGATCAGTGCATGACCAGGCATGTGATCAGTGTATGACCAGCCAAGTGATCAGTGCATGATAGCCACGTGATCAGTGCATGATCAGTCACGTGATCAGTTCACGATCAGTCACGTGATAAGTGTATGATCAGCCAAGTGATCAGTGCATGATCAGCCACATGATCAGTGCATGATCAATTACATGATCAGTGCATGATCAGTCACGTGACCAGTATATGGTAGCTACGTGATCATTGCATGATCAGCCACGTGAGCAGTGCATGATAGCCACGTGATCAGTGCATGATCAGTTTCGGGAGCAGAGTATGATCAGCCACTTGATCAGTGCATGATAGCCACGTGATCACTGCATGATCTGTCACATGATCAGTGTATGATCATCCAAGTGATCAGGGCATGGGCAGTCATGGGAACAGTGCATGATATAGACGTGATCAGTGGATGATCAGTCTCGTGATCAGTGTATGATCAACCACGGGATCAGTGCACGATAGCCAGGTAATGAGTGCATGATAGCCAAATGATCAGTGCCTGATCAGTCATGTGATCAGTGTATGACCAGCCAAGTGATCAGTGCATGATAGCCACGTGATCAGTGCATGATCAGTCACGTGATCAGTGCATGGTCAGTCACGTGATCTTTGCATGATCAGTCACGTGATCAGTGCATGATCAATTACATGATCAGTGCATGATCAGTCACGTGACCAGTATATGGTAGCTACGTGATCATTGCATGATCAGCCACGTGAGCAGTGCATGATAGCCACGTGATCAGTGCATGATCAGTTTCGGGAGCAGAGTATGATCAGCCACTTGATCAGTGCATGATAGCTACGTGATCACTGCATGATCTGTCACATGATCAGTGTATGATCATCCAAGTGATCAGGGCATGGGCAGTCATGGGAACAGTGCATGATATAGACGTGATCAGTGGATGATCAGTCTCGTGATCAGTGTATGATCAACCACGGGATCAGTGCACGATAGCCAGGTAATGAGTGCATGATAGCCAAATGATCAGTGCCTGATCAGTCATGTGATCAGTGTATGACCAGCCAAGTGATCAGTGCATGATAGCCACGTGATCAGTGCATGATCAGTCACGTGATCAGTGCATGGTCAGTCACGTGATCTTTGCATGATCAGTCACGTGATAGGTGTGTGATAAGCCACGTGATCAGTGCATGATATCCACGTGATCAGTGCAGGATAGCCACGTGATCAATTCATGATTAGTCTCGTGATCTGTACATGATCAATCATTTGACTAGTACATCGTAGCTGCGTGATCATTGCATGATTAACCACGTGAGCAGTGCATGATAGCCACGTGATCAGTGCATGATCAGTCACGTGATCAGTGTATGATCATCCACGTGATCAGTGCATGATATCCACGTGATCAGTGCATGATAGCCACGTGATCAGTGCGTGATGAGCCACGTGATCAGTGCAGGATCAATTATGTGATCAGTGCATGATCAGTCACGTGACCAGTACATGGTTGCAACGTGATCATTGCATGATCAGCCACGTGATCAGTGCATGATAGTCACGTGATCAGTGCATGATCAGTCACGTGATACGCGTGTGATCAGCCACGTGATCAGTGCATGATACAGTGCATGATAGCCACGTGATCAGTGCATGATATCCACGTGATCAGTGCATGATAGCCACGTGATCAGTGCATGAGAGCCACGTGATCAGTGCATGATCAGTCATGTGATACATGTGTGATCAGCCACGTGATCAGTGCATAATGAGCTACGTGATCAGTGCAGGATCAATTACTTGATCTGTGCATGATCAGTCACGTGACCAGTACATGGTTGCTACGTGGTCGTTGCATGATCAGCCACGTGAGCAGAGCATGATAGCCACGTGATCAGTGCATGATCAGTCATGTGATCAGTGCATGATCAGTCACGTGAACAGTGCATGATCATTTAAATGATTCATGCATTATCAGTCACGTGACCAGTATATGGTAGCTACATGATCATTCCATGACGAGCCACGTGAGCAGTGCATGATAGCCACGTGATCAGTGCATGATCAGTCACCTGACGGGTGTATGATCAGTCACGTGACCGGTACATGGTAGCTACATGATCATTGCATGATCAGCCACGTGAGTAGTGCATGATAGCCACGTGATCAGTGCATGATCAGTCACGTGATCAGTGCAATATCAGTCATGTGACCAGTACAGGGTAGGTGCGTGGTCATTGCATGATCAGCCACGTGAGCAGTGCATTATAGCCACATAATCAGTTCATGACCAGCCAAGTGATCAGTGCATGATCAGTCCCGTGATCAGTGCATGATCCGTCACGTGATCAGTGCAGGATCAGTCACGTGACCAGTGTATGATCAGCCACGTTATCAGTGCATGATCAGCCACTTGATCAGTGCATGATCAATTACGTGATCAGTGCATGATCAGTCACGTGACCAGTACATGGTAGCTAGGTGATCATTGCATGATCAGCCACGTGAGCCGGGCATGATAGCCACGAGTTCAGTGCATGATCTGTCACGTGATCAGTGCATGATCAGTCACGTGAACAGTGCATTATAAGTCACCTGATCAGTGCATGATCAATTACGTGATCAGTGCATGATCAGTCACGTGACCAGTACATGGTAGCTAGGTGATCATTGCATGATCAGCCACGTCAGCAGTGCATGATAGCCACGTGATCAGTGCATGATCAGTTTCGGGAGCAGACTATGATCAGCCACTTGATCAGTGCATGATCTCCACGTGATCACTGTATGATCTGTCACATGATCAGTGTATGAACATCCACGTGATCAGTGCATGGGCAGTCATGTGATCAGTGCATGATATAGACGTGATCAGTGCATGATCAGTCTCGTGATCAGTGCATGATAGCCACGTGATCAGTGCATGATCAGTCATCTGATGGGTGTATGGTCAGTCACGTGACCGGTACATGGTAGCTACATGATCATTGCATGATCAGCCACGTGAGTAGTGCATGATAGCCAAGTGATGTGTGCATGATCAGATACGTGAGCAAAGTATGATCAGCCATGTGATCAGGGCATGAGTGCCACGTGATCAGTGCATGATCAGTCACGTGACAGGTGTGTGGTAAGCCACGTGAACAGTGCATGTTCAGCCACGTGATCAGTGCATGATATCCACGTGATAAGTGCATGATCAGTTACGTGAACAGTGTATGATCAGCCACGTGAGGAGTGCATGGTCAGACACGTGAACAGTGTATGATCAAACACGTGATCATTGCATGATATCCACGTGGTCAGTGCATGATGAGTCTCGTGAACAGTGCATGTTCAGTCACGTGATCAGTGCATGATCAGCCACGTGATGAGTGCATGATCAGTCACGTGACCAGTACGTGGTAGCTACGTGATCATTGCATGATCAGCCACGTGAGCAGTGCATGATAGCCACGTGAGCAGTGCATGATAGCCACGTGATCAGTGCATGATGAGCCACGTTATCAGTGTATAATTAATCATGTGATCAGTGCATGGTCAGTCACGTGATCAGTGCATGATCATCCACGTGATCAGTGCATGTGGAGTCATGTAGTCAATGCATGATAGCGCAGTAATCAGTGCACGATCAGTCCCATGATGAGTGTATGATCAGCCAATTGATCAGTGCAAGATAGCTACGTGATCAGTGCATGATCAGTCACATGATCAGTGCATGATCAGCCACGTGATCAGTGCATGATAGCCACGTGAGCAGCATACAATTACGTGATCAGTGCATGTGCAATCACGTGATCAGTGCATGAGAGCCACATGATCAGTGCATGATCATTCACGTGATAGGTGTGTGACCAGCGACGTGAACAGTGCATGCTCAGTCACGTGATCAGGGCCTGCTGAGCTGCGTGATTACGGTCTGCTCATCTGCTTGACAATTGCCAGCTGAGCTGCACGATTCCTGCCTGTCATCTCCTTGACAATTGCCACCTGTGCTGCGTAATCCCTGCCTGCTCATCTACTTGATTATTGCCCGCTGAGCAGCATGATTTCTCAGAGCTGAGTTCCATGATTATAGCCTGCTGACTGATTCCTGCCTACTCAGCTCTATGTTCATTGCCTCCAGATGCACATGTTCAGTGTGTGACGCCAAACATGATCAGCACATGATCAGTCACATAATGAATGCATGATAAGCCAGGTGATCAGTGCATGAT
Organism: Bos javanicus; assembly: GCF_032452875.1. Lineage (NCBI taxonomy): Eukaryota > Metazoa > Chordata > Mammalia > Artiodactyla > Bovidae > Bos > Bos javanicus. Next base: position 190,160 of record NW_026893920.1, on the reverse strand, counting down.
CAATTACGTGATAAGTGCATGATCAGTCATGTGACCAGTACATGGTAGCTGCGTGATCAGTGCATGATCAGCCACGTGAGCAGTGCATGATAGCCACGTGATCAGTGCATGATCAGTCACGTGATCAGTGCATGATCAGTCACGTGTTCAGTGCATGATCAGCCAAGTGATCAGTGCATGATCAATTACGTGATCAGTGCATGATTACTCACGGTACCAGTACATGGTAGCTACGTGATCATTGCATGATCAGCCACGTGATCAGTGCATGATCAATTACGTGATCAGTGCATGATCAGTTACGTGAGCAGTGTATGATCAGCCACGTGATCAGTGCATTGTCAGACACGTGAACAGTGTATGATTAGCCACGTGATCAGTGCATGATATCCACGTGATCAGTGCTTGATCAATCACGTGATCTGTGCATGATCAGCCACGTGAGCAGTGCATGATAGCCACGTGATCAGTGCATGATCAGTCACGTGATCAGTACATGATCAGTCAACTGAACAGTGCATGATCATTTACGTGATCTGAGCATGATCAGTCACATAACCAGTATATGGTCGCTACGTGAACATTGCATGACCAGCCAGGTGAGAAGGGCATGATAGCCACGTGATGTGTGCATGATCAGTTACGTGAGCAGAGTATGATCAGCCACGTGATCAGTGCATGAGTGCCACGTGATCAGTGCATGATCAGTCACGTGACACGTGTGTGGTAAGCCACGTGATCAGTGCATGTTCAGCCACGTGATCAGTGCATGATAGCCACGTGATCAGTGCATGATCAGTCACATGATCAGTGCATGATCAGCCACGTCATCAGTGCATGATCAGCCACGTGATCAGTGCATACAATTATGTGATCAGTGCATGTGCAATCACGTGATCAATGCATGAGAGCCACGGGATAAGTGCATGATCAGTCACGTGATAGGTGTATGATCATCCACGTGAACAGTGCATGCTCAGTCACGTGATCAGGGCCTGCTGAGCTGCGTGATTACTGTCTGCTCATCTGCTTGACAATTGCCAGCTGAGCTGCACGATTCCTGTCTGTCATCTCCTTGACATTTGCCACCTGTGCTGTGTAATTTCTGCCTGCTCATCTACTTGAGTATTGCCAGCTGAGCAGCATGATTTCTCAGAGCTGAGTTCCATGATTATTGCCTGCTGACTGATTCCTGCCTACTCAGCTCTGTGTTCATTGCCTCCAGAGGCACATGATCAGTGTATGACACCAAACATGATCAGCACATGATGAGTCACATGATCAATGCATGATAAGCCAGGTGATCAGTGCATGATGAAGTACGTGATCAGTGCATGATCAGTCATGTGACCAGTACATTTTAGCTGTGTGATCATTGCATGATCAGCCACGTGAGCAGTGCATGATAGCCGCGTGATCAGTTCATGATCAGCCACGTGAGCAGTGCATGATAGCCGCGTGATCAGTTCATGATCAGACATGTGATCAGTGCATGATCAGTCACGTGATCAGTGCATTATCAGCCACGTGATCAGTACATGATCAGTCACGTGACCAGTACATGTAGCTACGTGATCATTGCATGATCAGCCACGTGATCTGTGCATGATAGCCACGTGATCAGTGCATGATCACCCACGTGATCAGTGCATGATCAGTCACGTGATCAGTGCATGATCAGCCACATGATCAGTGCATGACCAGGCACAGGATCAGTTTATGAGCAGCCAAATGTTCACTGCATGATAGCGACGTGATCAGTGCATGATAAATCACGTGATCAGTGCATGGTCAGTCACGTGATCAGTGCATGATCATCCATGTGATCAGTGCATGTGGAGTCATGTATTCAATGTATGATAGCGTCGCAATCAGTGCACGATCAGTCCCGTGATGAGTGCATGATCAGCCAAGTGACCAGTGCAAGATAGCTACGTGATCAGTGCATGATCAGTCACATGATCAGTGTATGATCAGCCACGTCATCAGTGCATGACAGCCACGTGAGCAGTGCATACAATTACGTGATCAGTGCATGGGCAATCACGTGATCTGTGCATGAGAGCCACGTGATCAGTGCTTGATCAGTCACGTGACAGGTGTGTGATCAGCAACGTGAACAGTGCATGCTCAGTCACGTGATCAGGGCCTGCTGAGCTGCGTGATTACTGTCTGCTCATCTGCTTGAAAATGGCCAGCTGAGCTGTACGAATACTGCCTGTCATCTCCTTGACATTTGCCACCTGTGCTGCGTAATTCCTGCCTGGTCATCTACTTGATTATTGCCAGCTGAGCAGCATGATTTCTCAGAGCTGAGTTCCATGATTATTGCCTGCTGACTGATTCCTGCCTACTCAGCTCTTTGTTCATTGCCTCCAGAGGCACATGATCAGTGTATGACACCAAACATGATCAGCACATGATCAGTCACATGATCAGTGCATGATAAGCCACGTGATCAGTGCATGATCAGTCACGTGATCAGTGCATGATCAGTCACGTGATCAGTGCATGGTAGCTGCGTGATCAGTGCATGATCAGCCACGTGATCAGTGCATGATAGCCACGTGATCAGTGCATGATCAGCCACGTGATCAGTGCATGATACCACGTGATCAGTGCATGATCAGTCACGTGATCAGTGCATGATCAGCCACGTGATCAGTGCATGATAGCCACGTGATCAGTGCATGATAGCCACGTGATCAGTGCATGATCAGTCACGTGATCAGTGCATGATCAGTCACGTGATCAGTGCATGATCAGCCACGTGATCAGTGCATGATAGCCACGTGATCAGTGCATGATCAGTCACGTGATCAGTGCATGATCAGTCACGTGATCAGTGCATGATCAGCCACGTGATCAGTGCATGATCAGTCACGTGATCAGTGCATGATCAGTCACGTGATCAGTGCATGATAGTCACGTGATCAGTGCATGATCAGCCACGTGATCAGTGCATGATAGCCACGTGATCAGTGCATGATCAGCCACGTGATCAGTGCATGATCAGTCACGTGATCAGTGCATGATCAGTACGTGATCAGTGCATGATCAGTCACGTGATCAGTGCATGGTAGCTACGTGATCAGTGCATGATCAGCCACGTGATCAGTGCATGATAGCCACGTGATCAGTGCATGATCAGTCACGTGATCAGTGCATGATCAGCCACGTGATCAGTGCATGATAGCCACGTGATCAGTGCATGATCAGTCACGTGATCAGTGCATGATCAGCCACGTGATCAGTGCATGATCAGTCACGTGATCAGTGCATGATCAGACGTGATCAGTGCATGATCAGTCACGTGATCAGTGCATGATCAGCCACGTGATCAGTGCATGATAGCCACGTGATCAGTGCATGATAGCAGTGATCAGTGCATGATCAGTCACGTGATCAGTGCATGATCAGCCACGTGATCAGTGCATGATAGCCACGTGATCAGTGCATGATCAGTCACGTGATCAGTGCATGATCAGTCACGTGATCAGTGCATGATCAGTCACGTGATCAGTGCATGATCAGCCACGTGATCAGTGCATGATCAGTCACGTGATCAGTGCATGATAGCCCGTGATCAGTGCATGATCAGTCACGTGATCAGTGCATGATCAGCCACGTGATCAGTGCATGATAGCCACGTGATCAGTGCATGATCAGTCACGTGATCAGTGCATGATCAGCCACGTGATCAGTGCATGATAGCCACGTGATCAGTGCATGATAGCCACGTGATCAGTGCATGATAGTCACGTGATCAGTGCATGATCAGCCACGTGATCAGTGCATGATCAGCCACGTGATCAGTGCATGATAGCCACGTGATCAGTGCATGATCAGCCACGTGATCAGTGCATGATCAGCCACGTGATCAGTGCATGAAGCCACGTGATCAGTGCATGATCAGCCACGTGATCAGTGCATGATAGCCACGTGATCAGTGCATGATCAGTCACGTGATCAGTGCATGATCAGGCACGTGATCAGTGCATGATCAGCCACGTGATCAGTGCATGATAGCCACGTGATCAGTGCATGATCAGTCACGTGATCAGTGCATGATCAGTCACGTGACCAGTGCATGGTAGCTACGTGATCAGTGCATGATCAGTCACGTGATCAGTGCATGATCAGTCACGTGATCAGTGCATGATCAGTCACGTGATCAGTGCATGATCAGCCACGTGATCAGTGCATGATCAGTCGTGATCAGTGCATGATCAGTCACGTGATCAGTGCATGGTAGCTACGTGATCAGTGCATGATCAGCCACGTGATCAGTGCATGATAGCCACGTGATCAGTGCATGATCAGTCACGTGATCAGTGCATGATCAGTCACGTGATCAGTGCATGATCAGCCACGTGATCAGTGCATGATCAGTCACGTGATCAGTGCATGATCAGTCACGTGATCAGTGCATGATCAGCCACGTGATCAGTGCATGATCAGTCACGTGATCAGTGCATGATCAGCCACGTGATCAGTGCATGATACCACGTGATCAGTGCATGATCAGTCACGTGATCAGTGCATGATCAGCACGTGATCAGTGCATGATAGCCACGTGATCAGTGCATGATAGCCACGTGATCAGTGCATGATCAGTCACGTGATCAGTGCATGATCAGTCACGTGATCAGTGCATGATCAGCCACGTGATCAGTGCATGATAGCCACGTGATCAGTGCATGATCAGTCACGTGATCAGAGCATGAACAGTCACGTGATCAGTGCATGATCAGCCACGTGATCAGTGCATGATCAATCACGTGATCAGTGCATGATCAGTCACGTGATCAGTACATGATAGCTACGTGATCAGTGCATGATCAGCCACGTGATCAGTGCATGATAGCCACGTGATCAGTGCATGATCAGTCACGTGATCAGTGCATGATCAGTCACGTGATCAGTGCATGATAGCTACGTGATCAGTGCATGATCAGCCACGTGATCAGTGCATGATAGCCACGTGATCAGTGCATGATCAGTCACGTGATCAGTACATGATAGCTACGTGATCAGTGCATGATCAGCCACGTGATCAGTGCATGATAGCCACGTGATCAGTGCATGATCAGTCACGTGATCAGTGCATGATCAGTCACGTGATCAGTGCATGAAGCTACGTGATCAGTGCATGATCAGCCACGTGATCAGTGCATGATAGCCACGTGATCAGTGCATGATCAGCCACGTGATCAGTGCATGATCAGTCACGTGATCAGTGCATGATCAGCCACGTGATCAGTGCATGATAGCCACGTGATCAGTGCATGATCAGTCACGTGATCAGTGCATGATCAGCCACGTGATCAGTGCATGATCAGCCACGTGATCAGTGCATGACAGCCACGTGATCAGTGCATGATCAGCCACGTGATCAGTGCATGATAGCCACGTGATCAGTGCATGATCAGTCACGTGATCAGTGTATGATCAGCCACGTGAACAGTGCATGCTCAGTCACGTGATCAGGGCCTGCTGAGCTGCGTGATTACTGTCTGCTCATCTGCTTGACAATTGCCAGCTGAGCTGCACGATTCCTGCCTGTCATCTGCTTGACAATTGCCAGCTGTGCTGCGTAATTCCTGCCTGCTCATCTGCTTGATTATTGCCAGCTGAGCAGCATGATTTCTCACAGCTGAGTTCCATGATTATTGCCTGACTGATTCGTGCCTACTCAGCTCTTTGTTCATTGCCTCCAGAGGCACATGATCAGTGTATGATACCAAACATGATCAGCACATGATCAGTCACATGATCAATGCATGATAAGCCACGTGATCAGTGCATGATCAGTCACGTGATCAGTGCATGATCAGTCATGTGATCAGTGCATGTAGCTGCGTGATCAGTGCATGATCAGCCACGTGATCAGTGCATGATAGCCACGTGATCAGTGCATGATCAGCCACGTGATCAGTGCATGATCAGCCACGTGATCAGTGCATGATCAGTCACGTGATCAGTGCATGATAGCTACGTGATCAGTGCATGATCAGCCACGTGATCAGTGCATGATAGCCACGTGATCAGTGCATGATCAGTCACGTGATCAGTGCATGATCAGCCACGTGATCAGTGCATGATATCAGTGCATGATAGCCACGTGATCAGTGCATGATAGCCACGTGATCAGTGCATGATCAGTCACGTGATCAGTGTGTGATCAGCCACGTGATCAGTGCATGATAGCCACGTGATCAGTGCATGATAGCCACGTGATCAGTGCATGATCAGTCACGTGATCAGTGCATGATCAGTCACGTGATCAGTGTGTGATCAGCCACGTGATCAGTGCATGATGAGCCACGTGATCAGTGCATGATCAATTACGTGATCAGTGCATGATCAGTCACGTGACCAGTACATGGTTGCTACGTGATCAGTGCATGATCAGCCACGTGATCAGTGCATGATAGCCACGTGATCAGTGCATGATCAGTCACGTGATCAGTACATTGTAGCTGCGTGATCAGTGCATGATCAGCCACGTGATCAGTGCATGATAGCCACGTGATCAGTGCATGATCAGTCACGTGATCAGTGCATGATCAGCCACGTGATCAGTGCATGATCAGTCACGTGATCAGTGCATGATCAGACGTGATCAGTGCATGATCAGTCACGTGATCAGTGCATGATCAGCCACGTGATCAGTGCATGATAGCCACGTGATCAGTGCATGATAGCCACGTGATCAGTGCATGATCAGTCACGTGATCAGTGCATGATCAGCCACGTGATCAGTGCATGATAGCCACGTGATCAGTGCATGATCAGTCACGTGATCAGTGCATGATAGCCACGTGATCAGTGCATGATCAGCCACGTGATCAGTGCATGATAGCCACGTGATCAGTGCATGATCAGTCACGTGATCAGTGCATGATCAGCCACGTGATCAGTGCATGATCAGCCACGTGATCAGTGCATGATCAGTTACGTGATCAGTGCATGATCAGCCACGTGATCAGTGCATGATCAGTCACGTGATCAGTGCATGATCAGTCACGTGATCAGTGCATGATCAGCCACGTGATCAGTGCATGATCAGTCATGTGATCAGTGCATGATAGCCGTGATCAGTGCATGATCAGTCCCGTGATCAGTGCATGATCAGCCACGTGATCAGTGCATGATAGCCACGTGATCAGTGCATGATCAGTCACGTGATCAGTGCATGATAGCCACGTGATCAGTGCATGACAGTCACGTGATCAGTGCATGATCAGTCACGTGATCAGTGCATGATCAGTCACGTGATCAGTGCATGATCAGTCACGTGATCAGTGCATGATCAGTCACGTGATCAGTGCATGGTAGCTACGTGATCAGTGCATGATCAGCCACGTGATCAGTGCATGATAGCCACGTGATCAGTGCATGATCAGTCACGTGATCAGTGCATGATCAGCCACGTGATCAGTGCATGATCAGTCACGTGATCAGTGCATGATCAGCCACGTGATCAGTGCATGATCAGTTACGTGATCAGTGCATGATCAGTCACGTGATCAGTGCATGATAGCTACGTGATCAGTGCATGATCAGCCACGTGATCAGTGCATGATCAGTCACGTGATCAGTGCATGATCAGCCACGTGATCAGTGCATGATCAGTCACGTGATCAGTGCATGATAGTCACGTGATCAGTGCATGATAGCTACGTGATCAGTGCATGATCAGCCACGTGATCAGTGCATGATAGCCACGTGATCAGTGCATGATCAGTCACGTGATCAGTGCATGATCAGTCACGTGATCAGTGCATGATCAGTCACGTGATCAGTGCATGATCAATTACGTGATCAGTGCATGATCAGTCACGTGATCAGTGCATGATAGCTACGTGATCAGTGCATGATCAGCCACGTGATCAGTGCATGATAGCCACGTGATCAGTGCATGATCAGTCACGTGATCAGTGCATGATCATCACGTGATCAGTGCATGATCAGTCACGTGATCAGTGCATGATCAGACGTGATCAGTGCATGATCAGTCACGTGATCAGTGCATGATCAGCCACGTGATCAGTGCATGATAGCCACGTGATCAGTGCATGATAGCCAGTGATCAGTGCATGATCAGTCACGTGATCAGTGCATGATCAGTCACGTGATCAGTGCATGATAGCTGCGTGATCAGTGCATGATCAGCCACGTGATCAGTGCATGATAGCCACGTGATCAGTGCATGATCAGTCACGTGATCAGTGCATGATCAGTCACGTGATCAGTGCATGATCAGCCACGTGATCAGTGCATGATCAGTCACGTGATCAGTGCATGATCAGTCACGTGATCAGTGCATGATAGCCACGTGATCAGTGCATGATCAGCCACGTGATCAGTGCATGATCAGCCACGTGATCAGTGCATGATCAGTCACGTGATCAGTGCATGATCAGCCACGTGATCAGTGCATGATCAGCCACGTGATCAGTGCATGATCAGCCACGTGATCAGTGCATGATAGCCACGTGATCAGTGCATGATCAGTCACGTGATCAGTGCATGATCAGCCACGTGATCAGTGCATGATAGCCACGTGATCAGTGCATGATCAGTCACGTGATCAGTGCATGATCAGTCACGTGCCAGTACATGGAGCTACGTGATCATTGCATGATCAGCCACGTGATCAGTGCATGATAGCCACGTGATCAGTGCATGATCAGTCACGTGATCAGTGCATGATCAGTCATGTGATCAGTGCATGATCAGGCACGTGATCAGTGCATGATCAGCCACGTGATCAGTGCATGATAGCCACGTGATCAGTGCATGATCAGTCACGTGATCAGTGCATGATCAGTCACGTGATCAGTGCATGATCAGCCACGTGATCAGTGCATGATCAGCCACGTGATCAGTGCATGATCAGTCACGTGATCAGTGCATGATAGCTACGTGATCAGTGCATGATCAGCCACGTGATCAGTGCATGATAGCCACGTGATCAGTGCATGATCAGTCACGTGATCAGTGCATGATCAGTCACGTGATCAGTGCATGATCAGCCACGTGATCAGTGCATGATCAATTACGCGATCAGTGCATGATCAGTCACGTGACCAGTACATGGTAGCTACGTGATCAGTGCATGACAGCCACGTGATCAGTGCATGATAGCCACGTGATCAGTGCATGATCAGTCACGTGATCAGTGCATGATCAGCCACGTGATCAGTGCATGATCAGCCACGTGATCAGTGCATGATCAGTCACGTGATCAGTGCATGATCAGCCACGTGATCAGTGCATGATCAGCCACGTGATCAGTGCATGATAGCCACGTGATCAGTGCATGATCAGTTACGTGAGCAGTGTATGATCAGCCACGTGATCAGTGCATGGTCAGACACGTGAACAGTGTATGATCAGCCACGTGATCAGTGCATGATATCCAAGTGATCAGTGCATGATCATCACGTGATCAGTTTATGAACAGCCACGTGAACAGTGCATGCTCAGTCACGTGATCAGGGCCTGCTGAGCTGCGTGATTACTGTCTGCTCATCTGCTTGACAATTGCCAGCTGAGCTGCACGATTCCTGCCTGTCATCTGCTTGACAATTGCCAGCTGTGCTGCGTAATTCCTGCCTGCTCAGCTGCTTGATTATTGCCAGCTGAGCAGCATGATTCCTCACAGCTGAGTTCCATGATTATTGCCTGCTGACTGTTTGATTCGTGCCTACTCAGCTCTTTGTTTATTGCCTCCAGAGGCACATGATCAGTGTATGATAGCAAACATGATCAGCGCATGATCAGTCACATGATCAGCGCCATTAAGTCACGTGATCACTACATGATAGTCATGTGATCAGTCCATGCTCAGTCACGGTATCAGTGCATGATCAGCCACGTGATCAGTGCATGATCAGCCACGTGATCAGTGCATGATCAGCCACGTGATCAGTGCATGATCAGCCACGTGATCAGTGCATGATCAGCCACGTGATCAGTGCATGATCAGTCACGTGATCAGTGCATGATCAGTCACGTGATCAGTGCATGATCAGCCACGTGATCAGTGCATGATAGCCACGTGATCAGTGCATGATCAGTCACGTGATCAGTGCATGATCAGTCACGTGACAGTACATGGAGCTACGTGATCATTGCATGATCAGCCACGTGATCAGTGCATGATAGCCACGTGATCAGTGCATGATCAGCCACGTGATCAGTGCATGATCAGCCACGTGATCAGTGCATGATCAGTCACGTGATCAGTGCATGATCAGCACGTGATCAGTGCATGATCAGCCACGTGATCAGTGCATGATCAGTCACGTGATCAGTGCATGATCAGTCACGTGATCAGTGCATGATAGCTACGTGATCAGTGCATGATCAGCCACGTGATCAGTGCATGATAGCCACGTGATCAGTGCATGATCAGTCACGTGATCAGTGCATGATCAGTCACGTGATCAGTGCATGATCAGCCACGTGATCAGTGCATGATCAGCCACGTGATCAGTGCATGATAGCCACGTGATCAGTGCATGATCAGTCACGTGATCAGTGCATGATCAGTCACGTGATCAGTGCATGATCAGCCACGTGATCAGTGCATGATAGCCACGTGATCAGTGCATGATCAGTCACGTGATCAGTGCATGATCAGTTACGTGATCAGTGCATGATCAGTCACGTGATCAGTGCATGGTAGCTACGTGATCAGTGCATGATCAGCCACGTGATCAGTGCATGATAGCCACGTGATCAGTGCATGATCAGTCACGTGATCAGTGCATGATCAGTCACGTGATCAGTGCATGATCAGTCACGTGATCAGTGCATGATCAGTCACGTGATCAGTGCATGATCAGTCACGTGATCAGTGCATGGTAGCTACGTGATCATTGCATGATCAGTCACGTGATCAGTGCATGATAGCCACGTGATCAGTGCATGATCAGTCACGTGATCAGTGCATGATCAGCCACGTGATCAGTGCATGATCAGCCACGTGATCAGTGCATGATCAGTCACGTGATCAGTGCATGATCAGCCACGTGATCAGTGCATGATCAGTCACGTGATCAGTGCATGATAGCCACGTGATCAGTGCATGATCAGTCACGTGATCAGTGCATGATCAGCCACGTGATCAGTGCATGATCAGGCACGTGATCAGTGCATGATCAGCCACGTGATCAGTGCATGATAGCCACGTGATCAGTGCATGATCAGTCACGTGATCAGTGCATGATCAGTCACGTGATCAGTGCATGATCAGCACGTGATCAGTGCATGATCAGTCATGCATCAGTGCATGATAGCCCGTGATCAGTGCATGATCAGTCACGTGATCAGTGCATGATCAGCCACGTGATCAGTGCATGATAGCCACGTGATCAGTGCATGATCAGTCACGTGATCAGTGCATGATCAGCCACGTGATCAGTGCATGATAGCCACGTGATCAGTGCATGACAATTACGTGATCAGTGCATGATCAGTCACGTGATCAGTGCATGATAGCCACGTGATCAGTGCATGATCATTCACGTGATCAGTGTGTGATCAGCCACGTGAACAGTGCATGCTCAGTCACGTGATCAGGGCCTGCTGAGCTGCGTGATTACTGTCTGCTCATCTGCTTGACAATTGCCAGCTGAGCTGCACGATTCCTGCCTGTCATCTGCTTGACAATTGCCAGCTGTGCTGCATAATTCCTGCCTGCTCATCTAGTTGATTATTGCCAGCTGAGCAGCATGATTTCTCACAGCTGAGTTCCATGATTATTGCCTACTGATTCGTGCCTACTCAGCTCTTTGTTCATTGCCTCCAGAGGCACATGATCAGTGTATGATACCAAACATGATCAGCACATGATCAGTCACATGATCAGTGCATGATAAGCCACGTGATCAGTGCATGATCAGTTACGTGATCAGTGCATGATCAGTCACGTGATCAGTACATTGTAGCTGCGTGATCAGTGCATGATCAGCCACGTGATCAGTGCATGATAGCCACGTGATCAGTGCATGATCAGTCACGTGATCAGTGCATGATCAGTCACGTGATCAGTGCATGATCAGTCACGTGATCAGTGCATGATCAGCCACGTGATCAGTGCATGATCAGTCCTGATCAGTGCATGATCAGTCACGTGACCAGTGCATGGTAGCTACGTGATCATTGCATGATCAGCCACGTGATCAGTGCATGATAGCCACGTGATCAGTGCATGATCAGCCACGTGATCAGTGCATGATCAGTCACGTGATCAGTGCATGATCAGCCACGTGATCAGTGCATGATAGCCACGTGATCAGTGCATGATAGCCACGTGATCAGTGCATGATAGCCACGTGATCAGTGCATGATAGCCACGTGATCAGTGCATGATCAGTCACGTGATACGTGTGTGATCAGCCACGTGATCAGTGCATGATGAGCCACGTGATCAGTGCATGATCAATTACGTGATCAGTGCATGATCAGCCACGTGATCAGTGCATGATAGCCACGTGATCAGTGCATGATCAGCCACGTGATCAGTGCATGATCAGCCACGTGATCAGTGCATGATCAGTCACGTGATCAGTGCATGATCAGCCACGTGATCAGTGCATGATCAGCCACGTGATCAGTGCATGATCAGTCACGTGATCAGTGCATGATCAGCCACGTGATCAGTGCATGATCAGTCACGTGATCAGTGCATGATCAGCCACGTGATCAGTGCATGATCAGCCACGTGATCAGTGCATGATCAGTCACGTGACCAGTGCATGATAGCCGCGTGATCAGTGCATGATCAGCCACGTGATCAGTGCATGATAGCCACGTGATCAGTGCATGATCAGTTACGTGAGCAGTGTATGATCAGCCACGTGATCAGTGCATGGTCAGACACGTGAACAGTGTATGATCAGCCACGTGATCAGTGCATGATATCCAAGTGATCAGTGCATGATCATCACGTGATCAGTGTATGATCAGCCACGTGAACAGTGCATGCTCAGTCACGTGATCAGGGCCTGCTGAGCTGCGTGATTACTGTCTGCTCATCTGCTTGACAATTGCCAGCTGAGCTGCACGATTCCTGCCTGTCATCTGCTTGACAATTGCCAGCTGTGCTGCGTAATTCCTGCCTGCTCAGCTGCTTGATTATTGCCAGCTGAGCAGCATGATTCCTCACAGCTGAGTTCCATGATTATTGCCTGCTGACTGTTTGATTCGTGCCTACTCAGCTCTTTGTTTATTGCCTCCAGAGGCACATGATCAGTGTATGATAGCAAACATGATCAGCGCATGATCAGTCACATGATCAGCGCCATTAAGTCACGTGATCACTACATGATAGTCATGTGATCAGTCCATGCTCAGTCACGGTATCAGTGCATGATCAGCCACGTGATCAGTGCATGATCAGCCACGTGATCAGTGCATGATCAGCCACGTGATCAGTGCATGATCAGCCACGTGATCAGTGCATGCCACGTGATCAGTGCATGATCAGTCACGTGATCAGTGCATGATCAGGCACGTGATCAGTGCATGATCAGCCACGTGATCAGTGCATGATAGCCACGTGATCAGTGCATGATCAGTCACGTGATGGGTGCATGATCAGTCACGTGACCAGTACATGGAGCTACGTGATCATTGCATGATCAGCCACGTGAGTAGTGCATGATAGCCACGTGATCAGTGCATGATCAGTCACGTGATCAGTGCATGATCAGTCATGTGATCAGTGCATGATCAGGCACGTGATCAGTGCATGATCAGCCACGTGATCAGTGCATGATAGCCACGTGATCAGTGCATGATCAGTCACGTGATCAGTGCATGATCAGTCACGTGATCAGTGCATGATCAGCCACGTGATCAGTGCATGATCAATTACGTGATCAGTGCATGATCAGTCACGTGACCAGTGCATGATAGCTGCGTGATCAGTGCATGATCAGCCACGTGATCAGTGCATGATAGCCACGTGATCAGTGCATGATCAGTCACGTGATCAGTGCATGATCAGCCACGTGATCAGTGCATGATCAATTACGTGATCAGTGCATGATCAGTCACGTGACCAGTGCATGATAGCTGCGTGATCAGTGCATGATCAGCCACGTGATCAGTGCATGATAGCCACGTGATCAGTGCATGATCAGTCACGTGATCAGTGCATGATCAGTTACGTGATCAGTGCATGATCAGCCACGTGATCAGTGCATGTCAGACACGTGAACAGTGTATGATCAGCCACGTGATCAGTGCATGATATCCACGTGATCAGTGCATGATCATCACGTGATCAGTGTATGATCAGCCACGTGAACAGTGCATGCTCAGTCACGTGATCAGGGCCTGCTGAGCTGCGTGATTACTGTCTGCTCATCTGCTTGACAATTGCCAGCTGAGCTGCACGATTCCTGCCTGTCATCTGCTTGACAATTGCCAGCTGTGCTGCGTAATTCCTGCCTGCTCAGCTGCTTGATTATTGCCAGCTGAGCAGCATGATTCCTCACAGCTGAGTTCCATGATTATTGCCTGCTGACTGTTTGATTCGTGCCTACTCAGCTCTTTGTTTATTGCCTCCAGAGGCACATGATCAGTGTATGATAGCAAACATGATCAGCACATGATCAGCGCCATTAAGTCACGTGATCACTACATGATAGTCATGTGATCAGTCCATGCTCAGTCACGGTATCAGTGCATGATCAGCCACGTGATCAGTGCATGATCAGCCAGGTGATCAGTGCATGATAGCTATGTGATCAGTGCATGATTTGTCACGTGATCAGTGCATGATCAGGCACGTGATCAGTGCATGATCAGCCACGTGATCAGTGCATGATCAGTCACCTGATGGGTGTATGATCAGTCACGTGACCAGTACATGGTAGCTACATGATCATTGCATGATCAGCCACGTGAGTAGTGCATGATAGCCACGTGATCAGTGCATGATCAGTCACGTGATCAGTGCATGATCAGTCATGTGATCAGTGCATGATCAGGCACGTGATCAGTGCATGATCAGCCACGTGATCAGTGCATGATAGCCACGTGATCAGTGCATGATCAGTCACGTGATCAGTGCATGATCAGTCACGTGATCAGTGCATGATCAGCCACGTGATCAGTGCATGATAGCCACGTGATCAGTGCATGATCAGTCACGTGATCAGTGCATGATCAGTCACGTGATCAGTGCATGATCAGTCACGTGATCAGTGCATGGTAGCTACGTGATCAGTGCATGATCAGCCACGTGATCAGTGCATGATAGCCACGTGATCAGTGCATGATCAGTCACGTGATCAGTGCATGATCAGTCACGTGATCAGTGCATGATCAGTCACGTGATCAGTGCATGATCAGTCACGTGATCAGTGCATGATCAGTCACGTGATCAGTGCATGATAGCCACGTGATCAGTGCATGATCAGTCACGTGATCAGTGCATGATAGCCACGTGATCAGTGCATGATCAGTCACGTGATCAGTGCATGATCAGCCACGTGATCAGTGCATGATCAGCCACGTGATCAGTGCATGATCAGTCACGTGATCAGTGCATGATCAGCCACGTGATCAGTGCATGATCAGTCACGTGATCAGTGCATGATAGCCACGTGATCAGTGCATGATCAGTCACGTGATCAGTGCATGATCAGCCACGTGATCAGTGCATGATCAGTCACGTGATCAGTGCATGATCAGCCACGTGATCAGTGCATGATAGCCACGTGATCAGTGCATGATCAGTCACGTGATCAGTGCATGATCAGTCACGTGATCAGTGCATGATCAGCACGTGATCAGTGCATGTGGAGTCATGCAGTCAGTGCATGATAGCCCGTGATCAGTGCATGATCAGTCCGTGATCAGTGCATGATCAGCCACGTGATCAGTGCATGATAGCCACGTGATCAGTGCATGATCAGTCACGTGATCAGTGCATGATCAGCCACGTGATCAGTGCATGATCAGCCACGTGATCAGTGCATACAATTACGTGATCAGTGCATGATCAGTCACGTGATCAGTGCATGATAGCCACGTGATCAGTGCATGATCAGTCACGTGATCAGTGTGTGATCAGCCACGTGAACAGTGCATGCTCAGTCACGTGATCAGGTCCTGCTGAGCTTCGTGATTACTGTCTGCTCATCTGCTTGACAAATGCCAGCTGAGCTGCACGATTCCTGCCTGTCATCTGCTTGACAATTGCCACCTGTGCTGCATAATTCCTGCCTGCTCATCTAGTTGATTATTGCCAGCTGAGCAGCATGATTTCTCACAGCTGAGTTCCATGATTATTGCCTACTGATTCGTGCCTACTCAGCTCTTTGTTCATTGCCTCCAGAGGCACATGATCAGTGTATGATAGCAAACATGATCAGCACATGATCAGTCACATGATCAGTGCATGATAAGCCACGTGATCAGTGCATGATCAGTCACGTGATCAGTGCATGATCAGTCATGTGATCAGTGCATGTAGCCACGTGATCAGTGCATGATCAGCCACGTGATCAGTGCATGATAGCCACGTGATCAGTGCATGATCAGTCACGTGATCAGTGCATGATCAGTCACGTGATCAGTGCATGATCAGTCACGTGATCAGTGCATGATCAGCCACGTGATCAGTGCATGATCAGTCACGTGATCAGTGCATGATCAGTCACGTGACCAGTGCATGGTAGCTACGTGATCATTGCATGATCAGCCACGTGATCAGTGCATGATAGCCACGTGATCAGTGCATGATCAGCCACGTGATCAGTGCATGATCAGTCACGTGATCAGTGCATGATCAGCCACGTGATCAGTGCATGATAGCCACGTGATCAGTGCATGATAGCCACGTGATCAGTGCATGATCAGCCACGTGATCAGTGCATGATAGCCACGTGATCAGTGCATGATCAGTCACGTGATCAGTGCATGATCAGCCACGTGATCAGTGCATGATCAGCCACGTGATCAGTGCATGATCAGCCACGTGATCAGTGCATGATCAGCCACGTGATCAGTGCATGATCATTACGTGATCAGTGCATGATCAGTCACGTGATCAGTGCATGATAGCCACGTGATCAGTGCATGATCAGCCACGTGATCAGTGCATGATCAGCCACGTGATCAGTGCATGATCAGTCACGTGATCAGTGCATGATCAGCCACGTGATCAGTGCATGATCATTACGTGATCAGTGCATGATCAGTCACGTGATCAGTGCATGATCCACGTGATCAGTGCATGATCAGCCACGTGATCAGTGCATGATCAGCCACGTGATCAGTGCATGATCAGTCACGTGATCAGTGCATGATTGCCACGTGATCAGTGCATGATCAGTCACGTGATCAGTGCATGATCAGTCACGTGATCAGTGCATGATCAGTCACGTGATCAGTGCATGATCAGCCACGTGATCAGTGCATGATCAGTCACGTGATCAGTGCATGATAGCCCGTGATCAGTGCATGATCAGTCCGTGATCAGTGTATGATCAGCCACGTGATCAGTGCATGATAGCTACGTGATCAGTGCATGATCAGTCACGTGATCAGTGCATGATCAGCCACGTGATCAGTGCATGATCAGCCACGTGATCAGTGCATGATCATTACGTGATCAGTGCATGATCAGTCACGTGATCAGTGCATGATAGCCACGTGATCAGTGCATGATCAGTCACGTGATCAGTGTGTGATCAGCCACGTGAACAGTGCATGCTCAGTCACGTGATCAGGGCCTGCTGAGCTGCGTGATTACTGTCTGCTCATCTGCTTGACAATTGCCAGCTGAGCTGCACGATTCCTGCCTGTCATCTGCTTGACAATTGCCAGCTGTGCTGCATAATTCCTGCCTGCTCAGCTGCTTGATTATTGCCAGCTGAGCAGCATGATTTCTCACAGCTGAGTTCCATGATTATTGCCTGCTGACTGATTCGTGCCTACTCAGCTCTTTGTTCATTGCCTCCAGAGGCACATGATCAGTGTATGATACCAAACATGATCAGCGCATGATCAGTCACATGATCAGTGCATGATAAGCCACGTGATCAGTGCATGATCAGTACGTGATCAGTGCATGATCAGTCACGTGATCAGTGCATGGTAGCTGCGTGATCAGTGCATGATCAGCCACGTGATCAGTGCATGATAGCCACGTGATCAGTGCATGATCAGCCACGTGATCAGTGCATGATCAGTCACGTGATCAGTGCATGATCAGCCACGTGATCAGTGCATGATCAGTCACGTGATCAGTGCATGGTAGCTACGTGATCAGTGCATGATCAGCCACGTGATCAGTGCATGATAGCCACGTGATCAGTGCATGATCAGCCACGTGATCAGTGCATGATCAGCCACGTGATCAGTGCATGATAGCCACGTGATCAGTGCATGATCAGTCACGTGATCAGTGCATGATCAGCCACGTGATCAGTGCATGATCAGGCACGGATCAGTGCATGATCAGCCACGTGATCAGTGCATGATAGCCACGTGATCAGTGCATGATCAGTCACGTGATCAGTGCATGATCAGTCACGTGATCAGTGCATGATCAGCCACGTGATCAGTGCATGATCAGTCACGTGATCAGTGCATGATAGCTACGTGATCAGTGCATGATCAGCCACGTGATCAGTGCATGATAGCCACGTGATCAGTGCATGATCAGTACGTGATCAGTGCATGATCAGCCACGTGATCAGTGCATGATCAGTCACGTGATCAGTGCATGATCAGCCACGTGATCAGTGCATGATCAGCCACGTGATCAGTGCATGATAGCCACGTGATCAGTGCATGATCAGTCACGTGATCAGTGCATGATCAGCCACGTGATCAGTGCATGATCAGCCACGTGATCAGCCATGATCAGCCACGTGATCAGTGCATGATAGCCACGTGATCAGTGCATGATCAGTCACGTGATCAGTGCATGATCAGCCACGTGATCAGTGCATGATCAGTCACGTGATCAGTGCATGATCAGTCACGTGATCAGTGCATGATAGCTACGTGATCAGTGCATGATCAGCCACGTGATCAGTGCATGATCAGCCACGTGATCAGTGCATGATCAGTCACGTGATCAGTGCATGATCAGTCACGTGATCAGTGCATGATCAGCCACGTGATCAGTGCATGATAGCCACGTGATCAGTGCATGATCAGTTACGTGATCAGTGCATGATCAGCCACGTGATCAGTGCATGATCAGCCACGTGATCAGTGCATGATAGCCACGTGATCAGTGCATGATCAGCCACGTGATCAGTGCATGATCAGTCACGTGATCAGTGCATGATCAGTCACGTGATCAGTGCATGATCAGCCACGTGATCAGTGCATGATCAGCCACGTGATCAGTGCATGATAGCCACGTGATCAGTGCATGATCAGTTACGTGAGCAGTGTATGATCAGCCACGTGATCAGTGCATGGTCAGACACGTGAACAGTGTATGATCAGCCACGTGATCAGTGCAGGATATCCAAGTGATCAGTGCATGATCAATCACGTGATCAGTGTATGATCAGCCACGTGAACAGTGCATGCTCAGTCACGTGATCAGGGCCTGCTGAGCTGCGTGATTACTGTCTGCTCATCTGCTTGACAATTGCCAGCTGAGCTGCACGATTCCTGCCTGTCATCTGCTTGACAATTGCCAGCTGTGCTGCGTAATTCCTGCCTGCTCAGCTGCTTGATTATTGCCAGCTGAGCAGCATGATTCCTCACAGCTGAGTTCCATGATTATTGCCTGCTGACTGTTTGATTCGTGCCTACTCAGCTCTTTGTTTATTGCCTCCAGAGGCACATGATCAGTGTATGATAGCAAACATGATCAGCGCATGATCAGTCACATGATCAGTGCCATTAAGTCACGTGATCACTACATGATAGTCATGTGATCAGTCCATGCTCAGTCACGGTATCAGTGCATGATCAGCCACGTGATCAGTGCATGATCAGTCACATGATTAGTGTATGATCATCCACGTGATCAGTGCATGGGCAGTCATGTGATCAGTGCATGTTATAGACGTGATCAGTGCATGATCAGTCACGTGATCAGTGCATGATAGCCACGTGATCAGTGCATGATCAGTCACCTGATGGGTGTATGATCATTCACGTGACCAGTACATGGTAGCTACATGATCATTGCATGATCAGCCACGTGAGTAGTGCATGATAGCCACGTGATTACCGCATGATCAGTCACGTGATCAGTGCATGATCAGTCATGTGACCAGTACATGGTAGCTGCGTGATCAGTGCATGATCAGCCACGTGATCAGTGCATGATAGCCACGTGATCAGTGCATGATCAGCCACGTGATCAGTGCATGATCAGTCACGTGATCAGTGCCTGCTGAGCTGCGTGATTACTGTCTGCTCATCTGCTTGACAATTGCCAGCTGAGCTGCACGATTCCTGCCTGTCATCTGCTTGACAATTGCCACCTGTGCTGCATAATTCCTGCCTGCTCATCTGCTTGATTATTGCCAGCTGAGCAGCATGATTTCTCAGCTGAGTTCCATGATTATTGCCTACTGATTCGTGCCTACTCAGCTCTTTGTTCATTGCCTCCAGAGGCACATGATCAGTGTATGATAGAAACATGATCAGTGCATGATCAGTCACATGATCAGTGCATGATAGCCACGTGATCAGTGCATGATCAGTCACGTGATCAGTGCATGATCAGTCACGTGATCAGTGCATGTCAGCCACGTGATCAGTGCATGATCAGCCACGTGATCAGTGCATGATAGCCACGTGATCAGTGCATGATCAGCACGTGATCAGTGCATGATCAGCCACGTGATCAGTGCATGATCAGTCACGTGATCAGTGCATGATCAGCCACGTGATCAGTGCATGATACCACGTGATCAGTGCATGATCAGTCACGTGATCAGTGCATGATCAGCCACGTGATCAGTGCATGATAGCCACGTGATCAGTGCATGATAGCCACGTGATCAGTGCATGATCAGTCACGTGATCAGTGCATGATCAGAACGTGATCATGCATGATCAGCCACGTGATCAGTGCATGATAGCCACGTGATCAGTGCATGATCAGTCACGTGATCAGTGCATGATCAGTCACGTGATCAGTGCATGATCAGCCACGTGATCAGTGCATGATAGCCACGTGATCAGTGCATGATCAGTCACGTGATCAGTGCATGATCAGTCACGTGATCAGTGCATGATCAGCCACGTGATCAGTGCATGATCAATTACGTGATCAGTGCATGATCAGTCACGTGACCAGTACAAGGTTGCTACGTGATCATTGCATGATCAGCCACGTGATCAGTGCATGATAGCCACGTGATCAGTGCATGATCAGTCACGTGATCAGTGCATGATCAGTCACGTGATCAGTGCATGATCATTACGTGATCAGTGCATGATCAGTCACGTGACCAGTGCATGGTAGCTACGTGATCAGTGCATGATCAGCCACGTGATCAGTGCATGATCAGCCACGTGATCAGTGCATGATCAGTCACGTGATCAGTGCATGATCAGCCACGTGATCAGTGCATGATAGCCACGTGATCAGTGCATGATCAGCCACGTGATCAGTGCATGATCAGTCACGTGATCAGTGCATGATCAGCACGTGATCAGTGCATGTCAGTCATGTGTCAGTGCATGATAGGGCCGTGATCAGTGCATGATCAGTCCCGTGATCAGTGCATGATCAGCCACGTGATCAGTGCATGATAGCCACGTGATCAGTGCATGATCAGTCACGTGATCAGTGCATGATCAGCCACGTGATCAGTGCATGATAGCCACGTGATCAGTGCATGATCAGCCACGTGATCAGTGCATGATCAATCACGTGATCAGTGCATGATCATTCACGTGATCAGTGTGTGATCAGCCACGTGAACAGTGCATGCTCAGTCACGTGATCAGGGCCTGCTGAGCTGCGTGATTACTGACTGCTCATCTGCTTGACAATTGCCAGCTGAGCTGCACGATTCCTGCCTGTCATCTGCTTGACAATTGCCAGCTGTGCTGCATAATTCCTGCCTGCTCATCTGCTTGATTATTGCCAGCTGAGCAGCATGATTTCTCACAGCTGAGTTCCATGATTATAGCCTGCTGACTGATTCGTGCCTACTCAGCTCTTTGTTCATTGCCTCCAGAGGCACATGATCAGTGTATGATACCAAACATGATCAGCACATGATCAGTCACATGATCAGTGCATGATAAGCCACGTGATCAGTGCATGATCAGTTACGTGATCAGTGCATGATCAGCCACGTGATCAGTGCATGATAGCCACGTGATCAGTGCATGATCAGTCACGTGATCAGTGCATGATCAGTCACGTGATCAGTGCATGATCAGCCACGTGATCAGTGCATGATCAGTCACGTGATCAGTGCATGATCAGTCACGTGATCAGTGCATGATAGCCACGTGATCAGTGCATGATCAGCCACGTGATCAGTGCATGATCAGCCACGTGATCAGTGCATGATCAGCCACGTGATCAGTGCATGATCAGTCACGTGATCAGTGCATGATCAGCCACGTGATCAGTGCATGATCAGTCACGTGATCAGTGCATGATCAGACGTGATCAGTGCATGATCAGTCACGTGATCAGTGCATGATAGCCACGTGATCAGTGCATGATCAGTCACGTGATCAGTGCATGATCAGTCACGTGATCAGTGCATGATAGCCACGTGATCAGTGCATGATCAGCCACGTGATCAGTGCATGATAGCCACGTGATCAGTGCATGATCAGCCACGTGATCAGTGCATGATCAGTCACGTGATCAGTGCATGATCAGCCACGTGATCAGTGCATGATCAATTACGTGATCAGTGCATGATCAGTCACGTGATCAGTGCATGATAGCTACGTGATCAGTGCATGATCAGCCACGTGATCAGTGCATGATAGCCACGTGATCAGTGCATGATCAGTCACGTGATCAGTGCATGATCAGTCACGTGATCAGTGCATGATCAGCCACGTGATCAGTGCATGATCAATTACGTGATCAGTGCATGATCAGTCACGTGATCAGTGCATGGCAGCTGCGTGATCAGTGCATGATCAGCCACGTGATCAGTGCATGATAGCCACGTGATCAGTGCATGATCAGTCACGTGATCAGTGCATGATCAGCCACGTGATCAGTGCATGATCAATTACGTGATCAGTGCATGATCAGTCACGTGACCAGTGCATGATAGCTACGTGATCAGTGCATGATCAGCCACGTGATCAGTGCATGATAGCCACGTGATCAGTGCATGATAGCCACGTGATCAGTGCATGATCAGTCACGTGATCGTGCATGATCAGCCACGTGATCAGTGCATGATATCCACGTGATCAGTGCATGATAGCCACGTGATCAGTGCATGATAGCCACGTGATCAGTGCATGATCAGTCACGTGATCAGTGTGTGATCAGCCACGTGATCAGTGCATGATCAGTCACGTGATCAGTGCATGATCAATTACGTGATCAGTGCATGATCAGTCACGTGACCAGTACATGGTAGCTACGTGATCATTGCATGATCAGCCACGTGATCAGTGCATGATAGCCACGTGATCAGTGCATGATAGCCACGTGATCAGTGCATGATCAGTCACGTGATCAGTGCATGATCAGTCACGTGATCAGTGCATGATCATTACGTGATCAGTGCATGATCAGTCACGTGACCAGTGCATGATAGCTACGTGATCAGTGCATGATCAGCCACGTGATCAGTGCATGATAGCCACGTGATCAGTGCATGATCAGTCACGTGATCAGTGCATGATCAGCCACGTGATCAGTGCATGATCAGTCACGTGATCAGTGCATGATCAGCCACGTGATCAGTGCATGATCAGCCACGTGATCAGTGCATGATAGCCACGTGATCAGTGCATGATCAGTCACGTGATCAGTGCATGATCAGCCACGTGATCAGTGCATGATCAGACACGTGATCAGTGCATGATCAGCCACGTGATCAGTGCATGATAGCCACGTGATCAGTGCATGATCAGTCACGTGATCAGTGCATGATCAGTCACGTGATCAGTGCATGATCAGTCACGTGATCAGTGCATGATCAGTCACGTGATCAGTGCATGGTAGCTACGTGATCAGTGCATGATCAGCCACGTGATCAGTGCATGATCAGCCACGTGATCAGTGCATGATCAGTCACGTGATCAGTGCATGATCAGTCACGTGATCAGTGCATGATCAGCCACGTGATCAGTGCATGATCAGCCACGTGATCAGTGCATGATCAGTCACGTGATCAGTGCATGATCAGCCACGTGATCAGTGCATGATCAGCCACGTGATCAGTGCATGATAGCCACGTGATCAGTGCATGATCAGCCACGTGATCAGTGCATGATCAGTCACGTGATCAGTGCATGATCAGTCACGTGATCAGTGCATGATCAGCCACGTGATCAGTGCATGATCAGCCACGTGATCAGTGCATGATAGCCACGTGATCAGTGCATGATCAGTTACGTGAGCAGTGTATGATCAGCCACGTGATCAGTGCATGGTCAGACACGTGAACAGTGTATGATCAGCCACGTGATCAGTGCAGGATATCCAAGTGATCAGTGCATGATCAATCACGTGATCAGTGTATGATCAGCCACGTGAACAGTGCATGCTCAGTCACGTGATCAGGGCCTGCTGAGCTGCGTGATTACTGTCTGCTCATCTGCTTGACAATTGCCAGCTGAGCTGCACGATTCCTGCCTGTCATCTGCTTGACAATTGCCAGCTGTGCTGCGTAATTCCTGCCTGCTCAGCTGCTTGATTATTGCCAGCTGAGCAGCATGATTCCTCACAGCTGAGTTCCATGATTATTGCCTGCTGACTGTTTGATTCGTGCCTACTCAGCTCTTTGTTTATTGCCTCCAGAGGCACATGATCAGTGTATGATAGCAAACATGATCAGCGCATGATCAGTCACATGATCAGTGCCATTAAGTCACGTGATCACTACATGATAGTCATGTGATCAGTCCATGCTCAGTCACGGTATCAGTGCATGATCAGCCACGTGATCAGTGCATGATCTGTCACATGATTAGTGTATGATCATCCACGTGATCAGTGCATGGGCAGTCATGTGATCAGTGCATGTTATAGACGTGATCAGTGCATGATCAGTCACGTGATCAGTGCATGATAGCCACGTGATCAGTGCATGATCAGTCACCTGATGGGTGTATGATCATTCACGTGACCTGTACATGGTAGCTACATGATCATTGCATGATCAGCCACGTGAGTAGTGCATGATAGCCACGTGATCAGTGCATGATCAGTCACGTGATCAGTGCATGATCAGTCATGTGACCAGTGCATGGTAGCTGCGTGATCATGCATGATCAGCCACGTGATCAGTGCATGATAGCCACGTGATCAGTGCATGATCAGCCACGTGATCAGTGCATGATCAGTCACGTGATCAGTGCCTGATGAGCTGCGTGATTACTGTCTGCTCATCTGCTTGACAATTGCCAGCTGAGCTGCACGATTCCTGCCTGTCATCTGCTTGACAATTGCCACCTGTGCTGCATAATTCCTGCCTGCTCATCTACTTGATTATTGCCAGCTGAGCAGCATGATTTCTCAGAGCTGAGTTCCATGATTATTGCCTACTGATTCCTGCCTACTCAGCTCTTTGTTCATTGCCTCCAGAGGCACATGATCAGTGTATGACAGAAACATGATCAGTGCATGATCAGTCACATGATCAGTGCATGAAGCCACGTGATCAGTGCATGATCAGTCACGTGATCAGTGCATGATCAGTCACGTGATCAGTGCATGTAGCTACGTGATCAGTGCATGATCAGCCACGTGATCAGTGCATGATAGCCACGTGATCAGTGCATGATCAGCACGTGATCAGTGCATGATCAGCCACGTGATCAGTGCATGATCAGCCACGTGATCAGTGCATGATCAGCCACGTGATCAGTGCATGATACCACGTGATCAGTGCATGATCAGTCACGTGATCAGTGCATGATCAGCCACGTGATCAGTGCATGATAGCCACGTGATCAGTGCATGATAGCCACGTGATCAGTGCATGATCAGTCACGTGATCAGTGCATGATCAGCCACGTGATCATGTATGATCAGCCACGTGATCAGTGCATGATAGCCACGTGATCAGTGCATGATCAGTCACGTGATCAGTGCATGATCAGTCACGTGATCAGTGCATGATCAGCCACGTGATCAGTGCATGATAGCCACGTGATCAGTGCATGATCAGTCACGTGATCAGTGCATGATCAGTCACGTGATCAGTGCATGATCAGCCACGTGATCAGTGCATGATCAATTACGTGATCAGTGCATGATCAGTCACGTGATCAGTACATGGTAGCTACGTGATCATTGCATGATCAGCCACGTGATCAGTGCATGATAGCCACGTGATCAGTGCATGATCAGTCACGTGATCAGTGCATGATCAGTCACGTGATCAGTGCATGATCATTACGTGATCAGTGCATGATCAGTCACGTGATCAGTATATGGTAGCACGTGATCAGTGCATGATCAGCCACGTGATCAGTGCATGATCAGCCACGTGATCAGTGCATGATCAGTCACGTGATCAGTGCATGATCAGCCACGTGATCAGTGCATGATAGCCACGTGATCAGTGCATGATCAGCCACGTGATCAGTGCATGATCAGTCACGTGATCAGTGCATGATCAGCACGTGATCAGTGCATGTCAGTCATGTGTCAGTGCATGATAGCCCGTGATCAGTGCATGATCAGTCCCGTGATCAGTGCATGATCAGCCACGTGATCAGTGCATGATAGCCACGTGATCAGTGCATGATCAGTCACGTGATCAGTGCATGATCAGCCACGTGATCAGTGCATGATCAGCCACGTGATCAGTGCATGATCAGCCACGTGATCAGTGCATGATCAGTCACGTGATCAGTGCATGATCAGTCACGTGATCAGTGTATGATCAGCCACGTGAACAGTGCATGCTCAGTCACGTGATCAGGGCCTGCTGAGCTGCGTGATTACTGTCTGCTCATCTGCTTGACAATTGCCAGCTGAGCTGCACGATTCCTGCCTGTCATCTGCTTGACAATTGCCAGCTGTGCTGCATAATTCCTGCCTGCTCAGCTGCTTGATTATTGCCAGCTGAGCAGCATGATTTCTCACAGCTGAGTTCCATGATTATAGCCTGCTGACTGATTCGTGCCTACTCAGCTCTTTGTTCATTGCCTCCAGAGGCACATGATCAGTGTATGATACCAAACATGATCAGTGCATGATCAGTCACATGATCAGTGCATGATAAGCCACGTGATCAGTGCATGATCAGTCACGTGATCAGTGCATGATCAGCCACGTGATCAGTGCATGATAGCCACGTGATCAGTGCATGATCAGTCACGTGATCAGTGCATGATCAGTCACGTGATCAGTGCATGATCAGCCACGTGATCAGTGCATGATCAGTCACGTGATCAGTGCATGATCAGTCACGTGATCAGTGCATGATAGCCACGTGATCAGTGCATGATCAGCCACGTGATCAGTGCATGATCAGCCACGTGATCAGTGCATGATCAGCCACGTGATCAGTGCATGATCAGTCACGTGATCAGTGCATGATCAGCCACGTGATCAGTGCATGATCAGTCACGTGATCAGTGCATGATCAGACGTGATCAGTGCATGATCAGTCACGTGATCAGTGCATGATAGCCACGTGATCAGTGCATGATCAGTCACGTGATCAGTGCATGATCAGTCACGTGATCAGTGCATGATAGCTACGTGATCAGTGCATGATCAGCCACGTGATCAGTGCATGATAGCCACGTGATCAGTGCATGATCAGCCACGTGATCAGTGCATGATCAGTCACGTGATCAGTGCATGATCAGCCACGTGATCAGTGCATGATCAGTCACGTGATCAGTGCATGATCACGTGATCAGTGCATGATCAGCCACGTGATCAGTGCATGATAGCCACGTGATCAGTGCATGATCAGTCACGTGATCAGTGCATGATCAGTCACGTGATCAGTGCATGATCAGCCACGTGATCAGTGCATGATCAATTACGTGATCAGTGCATGATCAGTCACGTGATCAGTGCATGGCAGCTACGTGATCAGTGCATGATCAGCCACGTGATCAGTGCATGATAGCCACGTGATCAGTGCATGATCAGTCACGTGATCAGTGCATGATCAGTCACGTGATCAGTGCATGATCAGTTACGTGATCAGTGCATGATCAGCCACGTGATCAGTGCATGATCAGCCACGTGATCAGTGCATGATAGCCACGTGATCAGTGCATGATAGCCACGTGATCAGTGCATGATCAGTCACGTGATCAGTGTGTGATCAGCCACGTGATCAGTGCATGATATCCACGTGATCAGTGCATGATAGCCACGTGATCAGTGCATGATAGCCACGTGATCAGTGCATGATCAGTCACGTGATCAGTGTGTGATCAGCCACGTGATCAGTGCATGATCAGTCACGTGATCAGTGCATGATCAATTACGTGATCAGTGCATGATCAGTCACGTGACCAGTACATGGTTGCTACGTGATCAGTGCATGATCAGCCACGTGATCAGTGCATGATAGCCACGTGATCAGTGCATGATAGCCACGTGATCAGTGCATGATCAGTCACGTGATCAGTGCATGATCAGTCACGTGATCAGTGCATGATCAGTCACGTGATCAGTGCATGATCAGTCACGTGACCAGTGCATGATAGCTACGTGATCAGTGCATGATCAGCCACGTGATCAGTGCATGATAGCCACGTGATCAGTGCATGATCAGTTACGTGATCAGTGCATGATCAGCCACGTGATCAGTGCATGATCAGTCACGTGATCAGTGCATGATCAGCCACGTGATCAGTGCATGATCAGCCACGTGATCAGTGCATGATAGCCACGTGATCAGTGCATGATCAGTCACGTGATCAGTGCATGATCAGCCACGTGATCAGTGCATGATCAGACACGTGATCAGTGCATGATCAGCCACGTGATCAGTGCATGATAGCCACGTGATCAGTGCATGATCAGTCACGTGATCAGTGCATGATCAGTCACGTGATCAGTGCATGATCAGTCACGTGATCAGTGCATGATCAGTCACGTGATCAGTGCATGATAGCTACGTGATCAGTGCATGATCAGCCACGTGATCAGTGCATGATCAGTCACGTGATCAGTGCATGATCAGTCACGTGATCAGTGCATGATCAGTCACGTGATCAGTGCATGATCAGCCACGTGATCAGTGCATGATAGCCACGTGATCAGTGCATGATCAGTCACGTGATCAGTGCATGATCAGCCACGTGATCAGTGCATGATCAGCCACGTGATCAGTGCATGATAGCCACGTGATCAGTGCATGATCAGCCACGTGATCAGTGCATGATCAGTCACGTGATCAGTGCATGATCAGTCACGTGATCAGTGCATGATCAGCCACGTGATCAGTGCATGATCAGCCACGTGATCAGTGCATGATAGCCACGTGATCAGTGCATGATCAGTTACGTGAGCAGTGTATGATCAGCCACGTGATCAGTGCATGGTCAGACACGTGAACAGTGTATGATCAGCCACGTGATCAGTGCAGGATATCCAAGTGATCAGTGCATGATCAATCACGTGATCAGTGTATGATCAGCCACGTGAACAGTGCATGCTCAGTCACGTGATCAGGGCCTGCTGAGCTGCGTGATTACTGTCTGCTCATCTGCTTGACAATTGCCAGCTGAGCTGCACGATTCCTGCCTGTCATCTGCTTGACAATTGCCAGCTGTGCTGCGTAATTCCTGCCTGCTCAGCTGCTTGATTATTGCCAGCTGAGCAGCATGATTCCTCACAGCTGAGTTCCATGATTATTGCCTGCTGACTGTTTGATTCGTGCCTACTCAGCTCTTTGTTTATTGCCTCCAGAGGCACATGATCAGTGTATGATAGCAAACATGATCGGCGCATGATCAGTCACATGATCAGTGCCATTAAGTCACGTGATCACTACATGGTAGTCATGGGATCAGTCCATGCTCAGTCACAGTATCAGTGCATGATCAGCCACGTGATCAGTGCATGATCCGTCACATGATTAGTGTATGATCATCCACGTGATCAGTGCATGGGCAGTCATGTGATCAGTGCATGTTATAGACGTGAACAGTGCATGATCAGTCTCCTGATCAGTGCATGATAGCCACGTGATCAGTGCATGATCAGTCACCTGATGGGTGTATGATCATTCACGTGACCTGTACATGGTAGCTACATGATCATTGCATGATCAGCCACGTGAGTAGTGCATGATAGCCACGTGATCAGTGCATGATCAGTCACGTGATCAGTGCATGATCAGTCATGTGACCAGTACATGGTAGCTGCGTGATCATGCATGATCAGCCACGTGAGCAGTGCATGTTAGCCACGTGATCAGTGTATGATCAGCCACGTGAACAGTGCATGCTCAGTCACGTGATCAGGGCCTGCTGAGCTGCGTGATTACTGTCTGCTCATCTGCTTGACAATTGCCAGCTGAGCTTTACGATTCCTTCCTGTCATCTCCTTGACAATTGCCACCTGTGCTGCATAATTCCTGCCTGCTCATCTACTTGATTATTGCCAGCTGAGCAGCATGATTTCTCAGAGCTGAGTTCCATGATTATTGCCTACTGATTCCTGCCTACTCAGCTCTTTGTTCATTGCCTCCAGAGGCACATGATCAGTGTATGACACGAAACATGATCAGCACATGATGAATCACATAATCAATGCATGGAAAGCCAGGTGATCAGTGCATGATCAATTACGTGAGCAGAGCATGATCAGTCATGTGACCAGTACATGTAGCTGCGTGATCATTGCATGATAAGCCACGTGATCAGTGCATGATCAGTCACGTGATCAGTGCATGATCAGCCACGTGATCAGTGCATGATCAGTCACGTGACCAGTACATGGTAGCTACGTGAGCATTGCATGATCAGCCACGTGATCAGTGCATGGTCAGACACGTGAATGGTGTATGATCAGCCTCGTGATCAGTGAATGATATCCAAGTGTTCAGTGCATGATCGATCACGTGATCAGTGTATGATCAGCCACGTGAACAGTGCATGCTCAGTCACGTGATCAGGGCCTGCTGAGCTGCGTGATTACTGTCTGCTAATCTGCTTGACAATTGCCAGCTGAGCTGCACGATTCCTGCCTGTCATCTGCTTCACAATTGCCAGCTGTGCTGTGTAATTCCTGCCTGCCAACTGCTTGATTATTGCCAGCTGAGCAGCATGATTCCTCACAGCTGAGTTCCATGATTATTGACTGCTGACTTATGATTCGTGCCTACTCAGCTCTTTGTTTATTGCCTCCAGAGGCACATGATCAGTGTATGATAGAAAACATGATCAGCGCATGATCAGTCACATGATCAGCGCCATTAAGTCACGTGATCACTACATAATAGTCATGTGATCAGTCCACGCACAGTCACGGTATCAGTGCATGATCAGCCACGTGATCAGTGCATGATCTGTCATATGATTAGTGTATGATCATCCACGTGATCAGTGCATGGGCAGTCATGTGATCAGTGCATGATATAGACGTGATCAGTGCATGATCAGTCTTGTGATGAGTGCATGATAGCCACGTGATCAGTGCATGATCTGTCACCTGATGGGTGTATGAACATTCACGTGACCTGTACATGGTAGCTACATGATCATTGCATGATCACCCACGTGAGTAGTGCACGATAGCCACGTGATCACTGCATGATCAGTCACGTGATCAGTGCATGATCTGTCACATGACCAGTGTATGATCATCCGGGTGATCAGTGCATGGGCAGTCATGTGATCAGTGCATGATATAAACGTGATCAGTGCATGATCAGTCTCGGGATCAGTGTATGATCAACCACGTGATCAGTGCACGATAGCCAGGTAATGAGTGCATGATAGCCAGATGATCAGTGCATTATCAGTCACGTGATCAGTGTATGATCAGCCAAGTAATCAGTGCATGATAGCCAACTGATCAGTGGATGATCAGTCACGTGATCAGTGCATGGTCAGTCACGTGATCATTGCATGATCAGCCACGTTAATAGTGCATGATCAGTTACGTGATCAGTGCATGATCAGTCTCGTGATCAGTACATGATCAGTCACGTGAACAGTGCATGACCAGTCATGTGATCAGTGTATGACCAGCCAAGTGATCACTGCATGATAGCCACGTGATCAGTGCATGAACAGTCACGTGATCAGTGCATGATCAGTCACGTGATCAGTGTATGATCAGCCACGTGATCACTGCATGATCAGTCACGTGATACGTGTGTGATAAGCCATGTGACCAGTGCATGATATCAGTGCATGATAGCCACGTGATCAGTGCATGATAGCCACGTGATCAGTGCATGATCAGTCACGTGCTACGTGTGTAATCAGCCACGTGATCAGTGCATGATAGCCACGTGATCAGTGCAGGATAGCCACGTGATCACTGCATGAGTAGTCACGTGATCTATACATGATCAGTCACGTGATACATGTGTGATCAGCCACCGGATCAGTGCGTGATGAGCCACGTGATCAGTGCAGGATCAATTACGTGATCAGTGCATAATCAGTCACGAGACCAGTACATGGTTGCTACGTGATCGTTGCATGATCAGCCACGTGAGCAGAGCATGATAGCCACGTGATCAGTGCATGATCAGTCACGTGATCAGTACATGATCAGTCATGTGAACAGTGCATGATCATTTACGTGATCTGTGCATGATCAGTCACGTGACCAGTATATGGTAGCTACGTGATCATTCCATGATGAACCACGTGAGCAGTGCATGATAGCCATATGATGTGTGCATGATGAGTTACGTGAGCAGAGTATGATCAGCCACGTGATCAGTGCATGACTGCCACGTGATCAGTGCATGATATGTCTCGTGACAGGTGTGTGATCAGCCATGTGAACAGTGCATGTTCCGCCACGTATTCAGTGCATGATAGCCACGTGATCAGTGCATGATCAGTTTCGTGAGCAGTGTATGACCAGACATGTGATCAGTGCATGGTCAGACACGTGAACAGTGTATGATCAGCCACGTGATCAGTGCATGATATCCAAGTGATCAGTGCATGATCAAACACGTGATCAGTGTATGATCAGCCATGTGAACAGTGCATGCTCAGTCACGTGATCAGGGCCTGCTGAGCTGCGTGATTACTGTCTGCTAATCTGCTTGACAATTGCCAGCTGAGCTGCACGATTCCTGCCTGTCATCTGCTTCACAATTGCCAGCTGTGCTGTGTAATTCCTGCCTGCTCAGCTGCTTGATTATTGCCAGCTGAGCAGCATGATTCCTCACAGCTGAGTTCCATGATTATTGACTGCTGACTTATGATTCGTGCCTACTCAGCTCTTTGTTTATTGCCTCCAGAGGCACATGATCAGTGTATGATAGCAAACATGATCAGCGCATGATCAGTCACATGATCAGCGCCATTAAGTCACGTGATCACTACATGATAGTCATGTGATCAGTCCATGCACAGTCACGGTATCAGTGCATGATCAGCCACGTGATCAGTGCATGATCTGTCACATGATTAGTGTATGATCATCCACGTGATCAGTGCATGGGCAGTCATGTGATCAGTGCATGATATAGACGTGATCAGTGCATGATCAGTCTCGTGATCAGTGCATGATAGCCACGTGATCAGTGCATGATCAGTCACCTGATGGGTGTATGAACATTCACGTGACCTGTACATGGTAGCTACATGATCATTGCATGATCAGCCACGTGAGTAGTGCGCGATAGCCACGTGATCACTGCATGATCAGTCACGTGATCAGTGCATGATCAGTCATGTGACCAGTACATGGTAGCTGCGTGATCATCGCATGATCAGCCACATGAGCAGTGCATGATAGCCACGTGATCAGTGCATGATCAGACACGAGATCTGTGCATGATCAGTCACGTGATCACTGCATGATCAGCCACGTGATCAGTGCATGACCAGGCACGTGATCAGTGTATGTCCAGCCAAGTGATCAGTGCATGATAGCTACGTGATCAGTGCATGATCAGTCACGTGATCAGTGCATGATCAGTCACGTGATCAGTGTATGATCAGCCACGTGATCAGTGCATGATCAGCCACATGATCAATGCATGATCAATTACGTGATCAGTGCATGATCAGTCACGTGACCAGTACTTGGTAGCTACGTGATCATTGCCAGATCAGCCACGTGAGCAGTGCATGATTAGCCATGTGATCAGTGCATGATCAGTCACGTGATCAGTGCATGATCAGTCACGTGATCAGTGCATGATCATCCAAGTGATCAGTGCATGTGGAGTCATGTAGTCAATGCATGATAGCGCCGTGATCAGTGCACGATCAGTCCCGTGACGAGTGTATGATCAGCCAAGTGATCAGTGCAAGATAGCTACATGATCAGTGCATGATCAGTCACATGATCAGTGCATGATCAGCCACGTGATCAGTGCATGATCAGTCACGTGATCAGTGTATGACCAGCCAAGTGATCAGTGCATGATAGCTACGTGATCAGTGCATGATCAGTCACGTGATCAGTGCATGATCAGTCACGTGATCAGTGTATGATCAGCCAAGTGATCAGTGCAAGATAGCTACATGATCAGTGCATGATCAGTCACATGATCAGTGCATGATCAGTCACGTGATAGGTGTGTGATCAGCCATGTGAACAGTGCATGCTCAGTCACGTGATCAGGGCCTGCTGAGCTGTGTGATTACTGTCTGCTCATCTGTTTGACAATTTCCAGCTGAGCTGCACAATTCCTGCCTGTCATCTCCTTGACAATTGCCACCTGTGCTGCATAATTCCTGCCTGCTCATCTACTTGATTATTGCCAGCTGAGCAGCATGATTTCTCAGAGGTGAGTTCCATGATTATAGCCTGCTGACTGATTCCTGCCTACTCAGCTCTATGTTCATTGCCTCCAGAGGCACATGATCAGTGTGTGACACCAAACATGATCAGCACATGATCAGTCACATGATCAATGCATGATAAGCCAGGTGATCAGTGCATGATCAATTATGTGATCAGTGCATGATCAGTCATGTGACCAGTACATGGTAGCTGCGTGATCATTGCATGATCAGCCACGTGAGCAGTGCATGATAGCCACGTGATCAGTGCATGATCAGTTACGTGAGCAGTGTATGATCAGCCACGTGATCAGTGCATGGTCAGACACGTGAACAGTGTATGATCAGCCACGTGATCAGTGCATGATATCCAAGTGATCAGTGCATGATCAATCACGTGATCAGTGTATGATCAGCCACGTGAACAGTGCATGCTCAGTCACGTGATCAGGGCCTGCTGAGCTGCGTGATCACTGTCTGCTCATCTGCTTGACAATTGCCTGCTGAGCTGCACGATTCCTGCCTGTCATCTGCTTGACAATTGCCAGCTGTGCTGCGTAATTCCTGCCTGCTCAGCTGCTTGATTATTGCCAGCTGAGCAGCATGATTCTTCACAGCTGAGTTCCATGATTATTGCCTGCTGACTTATGATTCGTGCCTACTCAGCTCTTTGTTTATTGCCTCCAGAGGCACATGATCAGTGTATGATAGCAAACATGATCAGTGCATGATCAGTCACATGATCAGCGCCATTAAGTCACGTGATCACTACATGATAGTCATGTGATCAGTCCATGCACAGTCACGGTATCAGTGCATGATCAGCCACGTGATCAGTGCATGATCTGTCACATGATTAGTGTATGATCATCCACGTGATCTGTGCATGGGCAGTCATGTGATCAGTGCATGATATAGACGTGATCAGTGCATGATCAGTCTCGTGATCAGTGCATGACCAGTCACGTGATCAGTGTATGATCAGCCACGTGATCAGTGCATGATCTGTCACATGATTAGTGTATGATCATCCACGTGATCAGTGCATGGGCAGTCATGTGATCAGTGCATGATATAGACGTGATCAGTGCATGATCAGTCATGTGATCAGTGCATGACCAGTCACGTGATCAGTGTATGATCAGCCACGTGATCAGTGCATGATCAGCCACATGATCAGTGCATGATCAATTACGTGATCAGTGCATGATCAGTCACGTGACCAGTTCTTGGTAGCTATGTGATCATTGCCAGATCAGCCACGTGAGCAGTGCATGATTAGCCATGTGATCAGTGCATGATCAGTCACGTGATCAGTGTATGATCAACCACGTGATCAGTGCATGATCAGCCACATGATCAGTGCATGATCAATTACGTGATCAGTGCATGATCAGTCACGTGACCAGTTCTTGGTAGCTACGTGATCATTGCCAGATCAGCCACGTGAGCAGTGCATGATAGCCACGTGATCAGTGCATGATTAGCCATGTGATCAGTGCATGATCAGTCACGTGATCAGTGCATGATCAGTCACGAGACCAGTGCATGATCATCCACGTGATCAGTGCATGTGGAGTCATGTAGTCAATGCATGATAGCGCCGTGATCAGTGCACGATCAGTCCCGTGAGGAGTGTATGATCCGCCAAGTGAACAGTGCAAGATAGCTACATGATCAGTGCATGATCAGTCACATGATCAGTGCATGATCAGTCACGTGGTAGGTGTCTGATCAGCCATGTGAACAGTGCATGCTCAGTCACGTGATCAGGGTCTGCTGAGCTGTGTGATTTCGGTCTGCTCATCTGCTTGACAATTTCCAGCTGAGCTGCACGATTCCTGCCTGTCATCTCCTTGACAATTGCCACCTGTGCTGCATAATTCCTGCCTGCTCATCTACTTGATTATTGCCAGCAGAGCAGCATGATTTCTCAGAGGTGAGTTCCATGATTATAGCCTGCTGACTGATTCCTGCCTACTCAGCTCTATGTTCATTGCCTCCAGAGGCACATGATCAGTGTGTGACACCAAACATGATCAGCATATGATCAGTCACATGATCAATGCATGATAAGCCAGGTGATCAGTGCATGATCAATTATGTGATCAGTGCATGATCAGTCATGTGACCAGTACATGGTAGCTGCGTGATCATTGCATGATCAGCCACGTGAGCACTGCATGATAGCCACGTGATCAGTGCATGATCAGTCACGTGATCTGTGCATGTTCAGTCACGTGACCAGTGCATGGTAGCTACGTGGTCATTGCATGATCAGCCACGTGATCAGTGCATGATAGCCACGTGATCAGTGCATGATCAGTCACGTGATCAGTATATGATCAGTCAACTGAAGAGTGCATGATCATTTACGTGATCAGTGCATGATAGCCACGTGATCAATGCATGATAGCCACGTCATCAGTGCATGATCAGTCACGTGATACGTGTGTGATCAGCCACGTGATCAGTGCATGATATCCACGTGATCAGTGCAGGATAGCCATGTGATCACTTCATGATTATTCACGTTATCTGTACATGATCAGTCACGTGATACGTGTGTGATCAGCCACCGGATCAGTGCGTGATGAGCCATGTGATCAGTGCAGGATCAATTACGTGATCAGTGCATGATCAGTCACGTGACCAGTACATGGTAGCTACGTGATCATTGCGTGATCAGCCACGTGATCAGTGCATGATAGCCACGTGATCAGTGCATGATAGCCACGTGATCAGGGCATGATCAGTCATGTGATACGTGTGTGATCAGCCACGTGATCAGTGCATGATATCCACGATCAGTGCATGATAGCCACGTAATCAGTGCATGAGAGCCACGTGATCATTGCTTGATCAGTCACTTGATACATGTGTGATCAGCCACGTGATCAGTGCAGGATCAATTACGTGATCAGTGCATGATCAGTCACGTGACCAGTACATGGTTGCTACGTGATCCTTGCATGATCAGCCACGTGAGCAGTGCATGATAGCCACGTTATCAGTACATGATCAGTCACGTGATCAGTACATGATCAGGCACGTGAACAGTGCATGATCATTTACGTGATCTGTGCATGATCAGTCACGTGACCAGTATATTGTAGCTACGTGATCATTCCATGACGAGCCACGTGAGCAGTGCATGATAGCCACGTGATGTGTACATGATCAGTTACGTGAGCAGAGTATGATCAGCCACGTGATCAGTGCATGAGTGCCACGTGATCAGTGCATGATATGTCACGTGACAGGTGTGTCATCAGCCACGTGAACAGTGCATGTTCAGCCACGTGATCAGTGGATGATATCCACGTGATCAGTGCATGATCAGTCACGTGAGCAGTGCATGATCAGTCACGTGATCAGTGGATGATCACCCACGTGATTAGTGCATGATCAGCCACATGATCAGTGCATGATCTATTACGTGATCAGTGCATGATCAGTCACGTGACCAGTATATGGTAGCTAGGTGATCATTGCATGAACCGCCACATGAGCCGTGCATGATAGCCACGAGATCAGTGCATGATCAGTCACGTGATCAGTGCATGATCAGTCAGGTGATCAGTACATGATCAGTCACGTGAACAGTGCATGATCAGTCATGTGATCAGTGTATGACCAGCCAAGTGATCAATGCATGATATGTCACGTGACAGGTGTGTGATCAGCCACGTGCACAGTGCATGTTCCCCCACGTATTCAGTGCATGATAGCCACGTGATCAGTGCATGATCAGTTACGTGAGCAGTGTTTGACCAGACAAGTGATCAGTGCATGGTCAGACACGTGAACAGTGTATGACCAGCCACGTGATCAGTGCATGATATCCAAGTGATCAGTGCATGATCAATCACGTGATCAGTGTATGATCAGCCAGGTGAACAGTGCATGCTCAGTCACGTGATCAGGGCCTGATGAGCTGCGTGATTCCTGTCTGCTCATCTGCTTGACAATTGCCAGCTGAGCTGCACGATTCCTGCCTGTCATCTGCTTGACAATTGCCAGCTGTGCTGCGTAATTCCTGCCTGCTCAGCTGCTTGATTATTGCCAGCTGAGCAGCATGATTCCTCACAGCTGAGTTCCATGATTATTGACTGCTGACTTACGATTCGTGCCTACTCAGCTCTTTGTTTATTGCCTCCAGAGGCACATGATGAGTGTATGATAGAAAACATGATCAGCGCATGATCAGTCACATGATCAGCGCCATTAAGTAACGTGATCACTACATGATAGTCATGTGATCAGTCCATGCACAGTCACGGTATCAGTGTATGATCATCCACGTGATCAGTGCATGGGTAGTCATGTGATCAGTGCATGATATAGACGTGATCAGTGCATGATCAGTCTCGTGATCAGTGCATGATAGCCACGTGATCACTGCATGATCAGTCACTTGATGGGTGTATGATCATTCACATGACCTGTACATGGTAGCTACAAGATCATTGCATGATCAGCCACGTGAGTAGTGCACGATAGCTATGTGATCACTGCATGATCAGTCACGTGATCAGTGCATGATCAGTCATGTGACCACTACATGGTAGCTGCGTGATCATCGCATGATCAGCCACGTGAGCAGTGCATGATAGCCACGTGATCAGTGCATGATCAGACACGAGATCAGTGCATGATCAGTCACGTGATCAGTGCATGATCAGCCACGTGATCAGTGCATGACCAGGCACGTGATCAGTGTATGTCCAGCCAAGTGATCAGTGCATTTTAGCCACTTGATAGTGCATGATCAGTCACGTGATCAGTGCATGATCAGTCACGTGATCAGTGTATGATCAGCCACGTGATCAGTGCATGATCAGCCACATGATCAGTGCATGATCAATTCCGTGATCAGTGCATGATCAGTCACGTGACCAGTACTTGGTAGCTACGTGATCATTGCCAGATCAGCCACGTGAGCAGTGCATGATTAGCCATGTGATCAGTGCATGATCAGTCACGTGATCTGTGCATGATCAGTCACGTGATCAGTGCATGATCATCCACGTGATCAGTGCATGTGGAGTCATGTAGTCAATGCATGATAGCGCCGTGATCAGTGCACAATCAGTCCCGTGATGAGTGTATGATCAGCCAAGTGATCAGTGCAAGATAGCTACATGATCAGTGCATGATCAGTCACATGATAAGTGCATGATCAGTCACGTGATAGGTGTGTGATCAGCCATGTGAACAGTGCATGCTCAGTCACGTGATCAGGGCCTGCTGAGCTGTGTGATTACTGTCTGCTCATCTGCTTGACAATTTCCAGCTGAGCTCCACGATTCCTGCCTGTCATCTCCTTGACAATTGCCACCTGTGCTGCATAATTCCTGCCTGCTCATCTACTTGATTATTGCCAGCTGAGCAGCATGATTTCTCAGAGGTGAGTTCCATGATTATATCCTGCTGACTGATTCCTGCCTACTCAGCTCAATGTTCATTGCCTCCAGAGGAACATGATCAGTGTGTGACACCAAACATGATCAGCACATGATCAGTCACATGATCAATGCATGATAAGCCAGGTGATCAGTGCATGATCAATTATGTGATCAGTGCATGATCAGTCATGTGACCAGTACATGGTAGCTGCGTGATCATTGCATGATCAGCCACGTGAGCAGTGCATGATAGCCACGTGATCAGTGCATGATCAGTTACGTGAGCAGTGTATGATCAGCCACGTGATCAGTGCATGATATCCAAGTGATCAGTGCATGATCAATCACGTGATCAGTGTATGATCAGCCACGTGAACAGTGCATGCTCAGTCACGTGATCAGGGCCTGCTGAGCTGCGTGATTACTGTCTGCTCATCTGCTTGACAATTGCCAGCTGAGCTGCAAGATTCCTGCCTGTCATCTGCTTGACAATTGCCAGCTGTGCTGCGTAATTCCTGCCTGCTCAGCTGCTTGAGTATTGCCAGCTGAGCAGCATGATTCCTCACAGCTGAGTTCCATGATTATTGACTGCTGACTTATGATTCGTGCCTACTCAGCTCTTTGTTTATTGCCTCCAGAGGCACATGATCAGTGTATGATAGCAAACATGATCAGCGCATGATCAGTCACATGATCAGCGCCATTAAGTCACGTGATCACTACATGATAGTCATGTGATCAGTCCATGCACAGTCACGGTATCAGTGCATGATCAGCCACGTGATCAGTGCATGATCTGTCACATGATTAGTGTATGATCATCCACGTGATCAGTGCATGGGCAGTCATGTGATCAGTGCATGATATAGACGTGATCAGTGCATGATCAGTCTCGTGATCAGTGCATGATAGCCACGTGATCAGTGCATGATCTGTCACGTGATGGGTGTATGATCATTCACGTGACCTGTACATAGTAGCTACATGATCATTGCATGATCAGCCACGTGAGTAGTGCACGATAGCCACGTGATCACTGCATGATCAGTCACGTGATCAGTGCATGATAAGTCATGTGACCAGTACATGGTAGCTGCGTGATCATCGCATGATCAGCCACGTGAGCAGTGCATGATCAGCCACGTGATCAGTGCATAACCAGCCACGTGATCAGTGTATGTCCAGCCAAGTGATCAGTGCATGATAGCCACGTGATCAGTGCATGTTCAGTCACGTGATCAGTGCATGATCAGACACGAGATCAGTGCATGATCAGTCACGTGATCAGTGCATGATCAGCCACGTGATCAGTGCATAACCAGGCATGTGATCAGTGTATGTCCAGCCAAGTAATCATTGCATGATAGCCACGTGATCAGTGCATGTTCAGTCACGTGATCAGTGCATGATCAGTCACGTTATCAGTGTATGATCAGCCACGTGATCAGTGCATGATCAGCCACATGATCAGTGCATGATCAATTACGTGATCAGTGCATGATCAGTCACCTGACCAGTACTTGGTAGCTACGTGATCATTGCCAGATCAGCCACGTGAGCAGTGCATGATAGCCACGTGATCAGTGCATGATTATCCATGTGATCAGTGCATGATCCGTCACGTGATCAGTGCATGATCAGTCACGTGACCAGTGCATGATCATCCACGTGATCAGTGCATTTGGAATCATGTAGTCAATGCATGATAGCGCCGTGATCAGTGCACGATCAGTCACATGATGAGTGTATGATCAGCCAAGTGATCAGTGCAAGATAGCTACATGATCAGTGCATGATCAGTCACATGATCAGTGCATGATCAGTCACGTGATAGGTGTGTGATCAGCCATGTGAACAGTGCATGCTCAGTCACGTGATCAGGGCCTGCTGAGCTGTGTGATTACTGTCTGCTCATCTGCTTCACAATTTCCAGCTGAGCTGCACGATTCCTGCCTGTCATCTCCTTGACAATTGCCACCTGTGCTGCATAATTCCTGCCTGCTCATCTACTTGATTATTGCCAGCTGAGCAGCATGATTTCTCAGAGGTGAGTTCCATGATTATAGCCTGCTGACTGATTCCTGCCTACTCAGCTCTATGTTCATTGCCTCCAGAGGCACATGATCACTGTGTGACACCAAACATGATCAGCACATGATCAGTCACATGATCAACGCATGATAAGCCAGGTGATCACTGCATGATCAATTATGTGATCAGTGCATGATCAGTCATGTGACCAGTACATGGTAGCTGCGTGATCATTGCATGATCAGCCACGTTAGCAGTGCATGATAGCCATGTGATCAATGCATGATCAGCCACGTCATCAGTGCATGATCAGTCACGTGATCAGTGTGTGATCAGCCACGTGATCAGTGCATGATATCCACGTGATCAGTGCAGGATAGCCACGTGATCACTTCAT
Organism: Bos javanicus; assembly: GCF_032452875.1. NCBI lineage: Eukaryota > Metazoa > Chordata > Mammalia > Artiodactyla > Bovidae > Bos > Bos javanicus. The sequence continues at coordinate 147,236 of NW_026893920.1, read as the reverse complement.
GATTATTCACGATATCTGTACATGATCAGTCATGTGATACGTGTGTGATCAGCCACCGGATCAGTGCGTGATGAGCTATGTGATCAGTGCAGGATCATTTGCGTGATCAGTGCATGATCAGTCACGTGAACCAGTACATGGTAGCTACGTGATCATTGCGTGATCAGCCACGTGATCAGTGCATGATAGCCACGTGATCAGTGCATGATCAGCCACGTGATCAGTGCATGATCAGTCATGTGATACGTGTGTGATCAGCCACGTGATCAGTGCAGGTTATCCACGTCATCAGTGCATGATAGCCACGTAATCAGTGCATGAGAGCCACGTGATCATTGCTTGATCAGTCACGTGATACATGTTTGATCAGCCACGTGATCAGTGCAGGATCAATTATGTGATCAGTTCATGATCAGTCACGTGACCAGTACATGGTTGCTACGTGATCCTCGCATGATCAGCCACGTGAGCAGTGCATGATAGCCACGTGATCAGTGCATGATCAGGTACGTGAGCAGTGTATGACCAGCCAAGTGATCAGTGCATGGTCAGAAACGTGAACAGTGCATGTTCAGCCACGTGATTAGTGCATGCTAGCCACGTGATCAGTGCATGATGAGTCACGTGAAGAGTGCATGATCTGTCAAGTGATCAGTGCATGATCAGGCACGTGATCAGTGCATGACCAGCCAAGTGATTAGTGCATGATAGCCACGTGATCAGTGCATGTTCAGTTACGTGAGCAGTGTATGATCAGCCAGGTTATCAGTGCATGGTCAGACACGTGAACAGTGTATGATCAGCCACATGATTAGTGCATGATCAGCCACGTGATCTGTGCATGATCAGTCACGTGACCAGTACTTGGTAGCTACGTGATCATTCCATGACGAGCCCCGTGAGCAATGCATGATAGAAACGTGATGTGTGCATGATGAGTTACGTGAGCAGAGTATGATCAGCCACGTGATCAGTGCATGAGCCCCACGTGATCAGTGCATGATCAGTCACGTGACCAGGTGCATGATCATCCACGTGAACAGTGCATGTTCAGCCACGTGATCAATGCATGATAGCGACATGATCAGTGCACGATCGGTCCCTTGATTAGTGTATGATCAGCCACGTGAGCAGTGCATGGTCAGACACGTGAACAGTGTATGATCAGCCACGTGATCAGTGCATGATATCCAAGTGATCAGTGCATGATCAATCACGTGATCAGTGTGTGATCAGCCACGTGAACAGTGCATGCTCAGTCACGTGATCTGGGCCTGCTGAGCTGCGTGATTACTGTCTGCTCATCTGCTTGACAATTTCCAGCTGAGCTGCACGATTCCTGCCTGTCATCTCCTTGACAATTGCCACCTGTGCTGCATAATTCCTGCCTGCTCAGCTACTTGATTATTGCCAGCTGAGCAGCATGATTTCTTAGAGGTGAGTTCCATGATTATTGTCTGCTGACTGTTTCAGTCATGCCTACTCAGCTCTATGTTTATTGCCTCCAGAGGCACATGATCAGTGTATGATACCAAACATGATCAGCGCATGATCAGAGCCATTAAGTCACGTGATCAATGCATGATAGCCAGGTGATCAGTGCATGCTCAGTCACGGTATCAGTGCATGATCAGCCACGTGATCATTGCATGATCAGCCAGGTGACCAGTTCATGATAGCTGTGTGATCAGTTCATGATTTGTCACGTGATCTGTGCATGACCAGGCAGGTGATCAGTGTATGATCAGCCATGTGATCAGTGCATGATCCGTCACCTGATGGGTGTATGATCAGTCACCTGGCCAGTACATGGTAGCTGCATGATCATTGCATGATCAGCCACGTGAGTAGTGCATGATAGCCACGTGATCAGTGCATGATCAGTCACGTGTTCTGTGCATGATCAGTCATGTAATCTGTGCATGACCAGGCACGTGATCAGTGTATGACCAGCCAACTGATCACTGTATGATAGCCACGTGATCAGTGCATGATCAGTCACGTGATCAGTGCTTGATCAGTCACGTGATCAGTGGATGATTAGCCACGTGATCAGTGCATGTTCAGCCACAAGATCAGTGCATGATCAATTACGTGATCATTGCATGATCACTCACGTGACCAGTACATGGTAGCTACGTGATCATTGCATGAACAGCCGCGTAAGCAGTGCATTATAGCCACGTGATCAGTGCATGATCAGTCACGTGATCAGTGCATGATCAGTCACGTGATCAGTGTATGATCAGCCACGTGATCAGTGCATGATCAGTCACGTGATACGTGTGTGATAAGCCACGTGACCAGTGCATGATATCAGTGCATGATAGCCACGTGATCAGTGCATGATAGCCACGTGATCAGTGCATGATGAGTCACGTGATCAGTGTGTGATCAGCCACGTGATCAGTGCATGATATCCACGTGAACAGTGCAGGATAGCCACGTAATCACTTCATGAGTAGTCACGTGATCTATACATGATCAGTCTCGTGATACGTGTGTGATCAGCCACCGGATCAGTGCGTGATGAGCCACGTGATCAGTGCAGGATCAGTCACGTGATCAGTGCATGATCTGTCACGAGACGAGTGCATGGTTGCCACATGATCGTTGCATAATCAGCCACGTGAGCAGAGCATGATCAGCCACGTGATCAGTGCATGATCAGTCACGTGATCAGTGCATGATCAGCCACGTTAACAGTGCATGATCAGCTACGTGATCTGTGCATGATCAGTCACGTGACCAGTATATGGTAGCTACATGAACATTCCATGACGAACCCCGTGAGCAGTGCATGATAGCAACGTGATGTGTGCATGATGAGTTACGTGAGCAGAGTATGATCAGCCACGTGATCATTGAATGAGTGCCACGTGATCAGTGCATGATATGTCACGTGACAGGTGTGTGATCAGCCAAGTGAACAGTGCATGTTCCGCCACGTGAACAGTGCATGATAGCCACGTGATCAGTGCATGATCAGTACGTGAGCAGTGTATGACCAGACACGTGAGCAGTGCATGGTCAGACACGTGAACAGTGTATGATCAGCCACGTGATCAGTGCATGATATCCAAGTGATCAGTGCATGATCAATCACGTGATCAGTGTATGATCAGCCACGTGAACAGTGCAGGCTCAGTCACGTAATCAGGGCCTGCTGAGCTGCGTGATTACTGTCTGCTCATCTGCTTGACAATTGCCAGCTGAGCTGCACGATTCCTGCCTGTCATCTGCTTGACAATTGCCAGCTGTGCTGCGTAATTCCTGCCTGCTCAGCTGCTTGATTATTGCCAGCTGAGCAGCATGATTCCTCACAGCTGAGTTCCATGATTATTGCCTGCTGACTTTTGATTCGTGCCTACTCAGCTCTTTGTTTATTGCCTCCAGAGGCACATGATCAGTGTATGATAGAAAACATGATCAGCGCATGATCAGTCACATGATCAGCGCCATTAAGTCACGTGATCACTACATGATAGTCATGTGATCAGTCCATGCACAGTCACGGTATCAGTGCATGATCAGCCACGTGATCAGTGCATGATCTGTCACATGATTAGTGTATGATCATCCACGTGATCAGTGCATGGGCAGTCATGTGATCAGTGCATGATATAGACGTGATCAGTGCATGATCAGTCTCGTGATCAGTGCATGATAGCCACGTGATCAGTGCATGATCAGTCACCTGATGGGTGTATGATCATTCACGTGACCTTTACATGGTAGCTACATGATCATTGCATGATCAGCCACGTGAGTAGTGCATGATAGCCACGTGATCAGTGCATGATCAGTCACGTGATCAGTGCATGATCAGTCATGTGACCAGTACATGGTAGCTGCGTGATCATGCATGATCAGCCACGTGAGCAGTGCATGATAGCCACGTGATCAGTGCATGATCAGACACGTGATCAGTGCATGATCAGTCACGTGATCAGTGCATGATCACCACGTGATCAGTGCATGATCAGTCACGTGATCAGTGCATGATCAGCCACGTGATCAGTGCATGATCAGCCACGTGATCAGTGCATGATCAGTTACGTGATCAGTGCATGATCAGTCACGTGATCAGTGCATGGTAGCTACGTGATCAGTGCATGATCAGCCACGTGATCAGTGCATGATAGCCACGTGATCAGTGCATGATCAGCCACGTGATCAGTGCATGATCAGTCACGTGATCAGTGCATGATCAGCCACGTGATCAGTGCATGATAGCCACGTGATCAGTGCATGACAATTACGTGATCAGTGCATGATCAGTCACGTGATCAGTGCATGATAGCCACGTGATCAGTGCATGATCATTCACGTGATCAGTGTGTGATCAGCCACGTGAACAGTGCATGCTCAGTCACGTGATCAGGGCCTGCTGAGCTGCGTGATTACTGTCTGCTCATCTGCTTGACAATTGCCAGCTGAGCTGCACGATTCCTGCCTGTCATCTGCTTGACAATTGCCACCTGTGCTGCATAATTCCTGCCTGCTCATCTGCTTGATTATTGCCAGCTGAGCAGCATGATTTCTCAGAGCTGAGTTCCATGATTATTGCCTACTGATTCCTGCCTACTCAGCTCTTTGTTCATTGCCTCCAGAGGCACATGATCAGTGTATGACAGAAACATGATCAGCACATGATGAGTCACATGATCAGTGCATGATAAGCCACGTGATCAGTGCATGATCAGTTACGTGATCAGTGCATGATCAGTCATGTGACCAGTGCATGGTAGCTGCGTGATCAGTGCATGATCAGCCACGTGATCAGTGCATGATAGCCACGTGATCAGTGCATGATCAGTTACGTGATCAGTGCATGATCAGCCACGTGATCAGTGCATGATGCCACGTGATCAGTGCATGATCAGTCACGTGACAGTGCATGATCAGCCACGTGATCAGTGCATGATCAGCCACGTGATCAGTGCATGATCAGCCACGTGATCAGTGCATGATCAGCCACGTGATCAGTGCATGATCAGTCACGTGATCAGTGCATGATCAGTCACGTGATCAGTGCATGGTATCTGCGTGATCAGTGCATGATCAGTCACGTGATCAGTGCATGATAGCCACGTGATCAGTGCATGATCAGTCACGTGATCAGTGCATGATCAGTCACGTGATCAGTGCATGATCAGCCACGTGATCAGTGCATGATCAGTCACGTGATCAGTGCATGATCAGTCACGTGATCAGTACATGGTAGCTACGTGATCAGTGCATGATCAGCCACGTGATCAGTGCATGATAGCCACGTGATCAGTGCATGATCAGTCATGTGATACGTGCATGATCAGCCACGTGATCAGTGCATGATATCCACGTGATCAGTGCATGATAGCCACGTGATCAGTGCATGATAGCCACGTGATCAGTGCATGATCAGTCACGTGATCAGTGTGTGATCAGCCACGTGATCAGTGCATGATCAGTCACGTGATCAGTGCATGATCAATTACGTGATCAGTGCATGATCAGTCACGTGATCAGTGCATGGTAGCTACGTGATCAGTGCATGATCAGCCACGTGATCAGTGCATGATAGCCACGTGATCAGTGCATGATCAGTCACGTGATCAGTGCATGATCAGTCACGTGATCAGTGCATGATCAGTCACGTGATCAGTGCATGATCAGTCACGTGATCAGTATATGGTAGCTACGTGATCATTGCATGATCAGCCACGTGATCAGTGCATGATAGCCACGTGATCAGTGCATGATCAGTCACGTGATCAGTGTATGATCAGCCACGTGATCAGTGCATGATGCCACGTGATCAGTGCATGATCAGTCACGTGACAGGTGTGTGATCAGCCACGTGATCAGTGCATGATCAGCCACGTGATCAGTGCATGATCACCACGTGATCAGTGCATGATCAGCCACGTGATCAGTGCATGATAGCCACGTGATCAGTGCATGATCAGTCACGTGATCAGTGCATGATCAGTCACGTGATCAGTGCATGATCAGCCACGTGATCAGTGCATGATCAGTCACGTGATCAGTGCATGATAGCCACGTGATCAGTGCATGATCAGCCACGTGATCAGTGCATGATAGCCACGTGATCAGTGCATGATAGCCACGTGATCAGTGCATGATCAGTCACGTGATCAGTGCATGATCAGTCACGTGATCAGTGCATGATCAGTCACGTGATCAGTGCATGATCAGCCACGTGATCAGTGCATGATCAGTTACGTGATCAGTGCATGATCAGTCACGTGATCAGTGCATGGTAGCTACGTGATCAGTGCATGATCAGCCACGTGATCAGTGCATGATAGCCACGTGATCAGTGCATGATCAGCCACGTGATCAGTGCATGATCAGTCACGTGATCAGTGCATGATCAGTCACGTGATCAGTGCATGATCAGCCACGTGATCAGTGCATGTCAGTCATGTGTCAGTGCATGATAGCCCGTGATCAGTGCATGATCAGTCACGTGATCAGTGCATGATCAGCCACGTGATCAGTGCATGATAGCCACGTGATCAGTGCATGATCAGTCACGTGATCAGTGCATGATCAGCCACGTGATCAGTGCATGATCAGTCACGTGATCAGTGCATGATCAGTCACGTGATCAGTGCATGATAGCCACGTGATCAGTGCATGATAGCCACGTGATCAGTGCATGATCAGCCACGTGATCAGTGCATGATCAGCCACGTGATCAGTGCATGATCATTACGTGATCAGTGCATGATCAGTCACGTGATCAGTGCATTGTAGCTACGTGATCAGTGCATGATCAGCCACGTGATCAGTGCATGATAGCCACGTGATCAGTGCATGATCAGCCACGTGATCAGTGCATGATCAGTCACGTGATCAGTGTGATCAGCCACGTGATCAGTGCATGATAGCCACGTGATCAGTGCATGATAGCCACGTGATCAGTGCATGATCAGTCACGTGATCAGTGTGTGATCAGCCACGTGATCAGTGCATGATCAGTCACGTGATCAGTGCAGGATCATTACGTGATCAGTGCATGATCAGTCACGTGACCAGTGCATGGTTGCTACGTGATCATTGCATGATCAGCCACGTGATCAGTGCATGATAGCCACGTGATCAGTGCATGATCAGTCACGTGATCAGTGCATGATCAGTCACGTGATCAGTGCATGATCAGTTACGTGATCAGTGCATGATCAGTCACGTGATCAGTGCATGGTAGCTACGTGATCATTGCATGATCAGCCACGTGATCAGTGCATGATAGCCACGTGATCAGTGCATGATCAGTCACGTGATCAGTGCATGATCAGCCACGTGATCAGTGCATGATGCCACGTGATCAGTGCATGATCAGTCACGTGACAGGTGTGTGATCAGCCACGTGATCAGTGCATGATCAGCCACGTGATCAGTGCATGATAGCCACGTGATCAGTGCATGATCAGTCACGTGATCAGTGCATGATCAGCCACGTGATCAGTGCATGATCAGCCACGTGATCAGTGCATGATCAGCCACGTGATCAGTGCATGATATCCACGTGATCAGTGCATGATCAGTCACGTGATCAGTGCATGATCAGTCACGTGATCAGTGCATGATCAGTTACGTGATCAGTGCATGATCAGTCACGTGATCAGTACATGATAGCTACGTGATCATTGCATGATCAGCCACGTGATCAGTGCATGATAGCCACGTGATCAGTGCATGATCAGTCACATGATCAGTGCATGATCATCCACGTGATCAGTGCATGATCAGTCACGTGATCAGTGCATGATCAGACGTGATCAGTGCATGATCAGTCACGTGATCAGTGCATGATCAGCCACGTGATCAGTGCATGATAGCCACGTGATCAGTGCATGATAGCCAGTGATCAGTGCATGATCAGTCACGTGATCAGTGCATGATCAGCCACGTGATCAGTGCATGATCAGCCACGTGATCAGTGCATGATCAGCCACGTGATCAGTGCATGATCAGTTACGTGATCAGTGTATGATCAGCCACGTGATCAGTGCATGATATCCACGTGATCAGTGCATGATCAATCACGTGATCAGTGTATGATCAGCCACGTGAACAGTGCATGCTCAGTCACGTGATCAGGGCCTGCTGAGCTGCGTGATTACTGTCTGCTCATCTGCTTGACAATTGCCAGCTGAGCTGCACGATTCCTGCCTGTCATCTGCTTGACAATTGCCAGCTGTGCTGCGTAATTCCTGCCTGCTCAGCTGCTTGATTATTGCCAGCTGAGCAGCATGATTCCTCACAGCTGAGTTCCATGATTATTGCCTGCTGACTGTTTGATTCGTGCCTACTCAGCTCTTTGTTTATTGCCTCCAGAGGCACATGATCAGTGTATGATAGCAAACATGATCAGCGCATGATCAGTCACATGATCAGCGCCATTAAGTCACGTGATCACTACATGATAGTCATGTGATCAGTCCATGCTCAGTCACGGTATCAGTGCATGATCAGCCACGTGATCAGTGCATGATCAGTCACATGATCAGTGTATGATCATCCACGTGATCAGTGCATGATCAGTCATGTGATCAGTGCATGATCAGACGTGATCAGTGCATGATCAGTCTCGTGATCAGTGCATGATAGCCACGTGATCAGTGCATGATCAGTCACGTGATCAGTGCATGATCAGTCACGTGATCAGTGCATGATCAGCCACGTGATCAGTGCATGATCAGCCACGTGATCAGTGCATGATCAGTCACGTGATCAGTGCATGTAGCTACGTGATCAGTGCATGATCAGCCACGTGATCAGTGCATGATAGCCACGTGATCAGTGCATGATCAGTCACGTGATCAGTGCATGATCAGTCACGTGATCAGTGCATGATCAGCCACGTGATCAGTGCATGATCAGTCACGTGATCAGTGCATGATAGCTACGTGATCAGTGCATGATCAGCCACGTGATCAGTGCATGATAGCCACGTGATCAGTGCATGATCAGTCACGTGATCAGTGTATGATCAGCCACGTGATCAGTGCATGATGCCACGTGATCAGTGCATGATCAGTCACGTGATCAGTGCATGATCAGCCACGTGATCAGTGCATGATCAGCCACGTGATCAGTGCATGATAGCCACGTGATCAGTGCATGATCAGTCACGTGATCAGTGCATGATCAGCCACGTGATCAGTGCATGATAGCCACGTGATCAGTGCATGATCAGTCACGTGATCAGTGCATGATCAGTCACGTGATCAGTGCATGATCAGCCACGTGATCAGTGCATGATCAGTCACGTGATCAGTGCATGATCAGTCACGTGATCAGTGCATGATCAGCCACGTGATCAGTGCATGATCAGTCATGTGTCAGTGCATGATAGCCCGTGATCAGTGCATGATCAGTCCCGTGATCAGTGCATGATCAGCCACGTGATCAGTGCATGATAGCCACGTGATCAGTGCATGATCAGTCACGTGATCAGTGCATGATCAGCCACGTGATCAGTGCATGATCAGCCACGTGATCAGTGCATGATCAGTCACGTGATCAGTGCATGATCAGCCACGTGATCAGTGCATGATATCCACGTGATCAGTGCATGATCAGTCACGTGATCAGTGTATGATCAGCCACGTGAACAGTGCATGCTCAGTCACGTGATCAGGGCCTGCTGAGCTGCGTGATAACTGTCTGCTCATCTGCTTGACAATTGCCAGCTGAGCTGCATGATTCCTGCCTGTCATCTGCTTGACAATTGCCAGCTGTGCTGCGTAATTCCTGCCTGCTCAGCTGCTTGATTATTGCCAGCTGAGCAGCATGATTCCTCACAGCTGAGTTCCATGATTATTGCCTGCTGACTGTTTGATTCATGACTACTCAGCTCTTTGTTTATTGCCTCCAGAGGCACATGATCAGTGTATGATAGCAAACATGATCAGCGCATGATCAGTCACATGATCAGCGCCATTAAGTCACGTGATCACTACATGATAGTCATGTGATCAGTCCATGCTCAGTCACGGTATCAGTGCATGATCAGCCACGTGATCAGTGCATGATCAGCCACGTGATCAGTGCATGATCAGCCACGTGATCAGTGCATGATCAGTCACGTGATCAGTGCATGATCAGCCACGTGATCAGTGCATGATCAGCCACGTGATCAGTGCATGATCAGTCACGTGATCAGTGCATGATCAGCCACGTGATCAGTGCATGATCAGCCACGTGATCAGTGCATGATAGCCACGTGATCAGTGCATGATCAGTCACGTGATCAGTGCATGATCAGTCACGTGATCAGTGCATGATCAGTCACGTGATCAGTGCATGATCAGTCACGTGATCAGTGCATGGTAGCTACGTGATCATTGCATGATCAGCCACGTGATCAGTGCATGATAGCCACGTGATCAGTGCATGATCAGTCACGTGATCAGTGCATGATCATCCACGTGATCAGTGCATGATCAGTCACGTGATCAGTGCATGATCAGACGTGATCAGTGCATGATCAGTCACGTGATCAGTGCATGATCAGCCACGTGATCAGTGCATGATAGCCACGTGATCAGTGCATGATAGCCAGTGATCAGTGCATGATCAGTCACGTGATCAGTGCATGATCAGCCACGTGATCAGTGCATGATAGCCACGTGATCAGTGCATGATCAGTCACGTGATCAGTGCATGATCAGTCACGTGATCAGTGCATGATCAGCCACGTGATCAGTGCATGATAGCCACGTGATCAGTGCATGATCAGCCACGTGATCAGTGCATGATCAGTCACGTGATCAGTGCATGATCAGCCACGTGATCAGTGCATGATCAGTCACGTGATCAGTGCATGATCAGCCACGTGATCAGTGCATGATCAGCCACGTGATCAGTGCATGATAGCCACGTGATCAGTGCATGATCAGTCACGTGATCATGTGTGATCAGCCACGTGATCAGTGCATGATCAGCCACGTGATCAGTGCATGATAGCCACGTGATCAGTGCATGATCAGTCACGTGATCAGTGCATGATCAGTCACGTGATCAGTGCATGATCAGTCACGTGATCAGTGCATGATCAGCCACGTGATCAGTGCATGATAGCCACGTGATCAGTGCATGATCAGTCACGTGATCAGTGCATGATCAGTCACGTGATCAGTGCATGATCAGCCACGTGATCAGTGCATGATCAGCCACGTGATCAGTGCATGATCAGTTACGTGATCAGTGCATGATCAGCCACGTGATCAGTGCATGATCAGTTACGTGATCAGTGCATGATCAGTCACGTGACCAGTGCATGATAGCTACGTGATCAGTGCATGATCAGCCACGTGATCAGTGCATGATAGCCACGTGATCAGTGCATGATCAGCCACGTGATCAGTGCATGATCAGCCACGTGATCAGTGCATGATCAGCCACGTGATCAGTGCATGATCAGCCACGTGATCAGTGCATGATCAGCCACGTGATCAGTGCATGATCAGCCACGTGATCAGTGCATGATCAGTCACGTGATCAGTGCATGATCAGTCACGTGATCAGTGCATGATCATCACGTGATCAGTGCATGATCAGTCATGTGTCAGTGCATGATAGCCTGTGATCAGTGCATGATCAGTCCCGTGATCAGTGCATGATCAGCCACGTGATCAGTGCATGATAGCCACGTGATCAGTGCATGATCAGTCACGTGATCAGTGCATGATCAGCCACGTGATCAGTGCATGATCAGCCACGTGATCAGTGCATGATAGCCACGTGATCAGTGCATGATCAGTCACGTGATCAGTGTATGATCAGCCACGTGAACAGTGCATGCTCAGTCACGTGATCAGGGCCTGCTGAGCTGCGTGATTACTGTCTGCTCATCTGCTTGACAATTGCCAGCTGAGCTGCACGATTCCTGCCTGTCATCTGCTTGACAATTGCCACCTGTGCTGCATAATTCCTGCCTGCTCAGCTGCTTGATTATTGCCAGCTGAGCAGCATGATTTCTCACAGCTGAGTTCCATGATTATAGCCTGCTGACTGATTCGTGCCTACTCAGCTCTTTGTTCATTGCCTCCAGAGGCACATGATCAGTGTATGATACCAAACATGATCAGTGCATGATCAGTCACATGATCAGTGCATGATAAGCCACGTGATCAGTGCATGATCAGTCATGTGATCAGTGCATGATCAGTCACGTGATCAGTGCATGATAGCCACGTGATCAGTGCATGATCAGCCACGTGATCAGTGCATGATTCCACGTGATCAGTGCATGATCAGTCACGTGATCAGTGCATGATCAGCCACGTGATCAGTGCATGATCAGCCACGTGATCAGTGCATGATCAGTCACGTGATCAGTGCATGATCAGCCACGTGATCAGTGCATGATCAGCCACGTGATCAGTGCATGATAGCCACGTGATCAGTGCATGATCAGTCACGTGATCAGTGCATGATCAGCCACGTGATCAGTGCATGATCAGACACGTGATCAGTGCATGATCAGCCACGTGATCAGTGCATGATAGCCACGTGATCAGTGCATGATCAGTCACGTGATCAGTGCATGATCAGTCACGTGATCAGTGCATGATCAGCCACGTGATCAGTGCATGATCAGTCACGTGATCAGTGCATGATAGCTACGTGATCAGTGCATGATCAGCCACGTGATCAGTGCATGATAGCCACGTGATCAGTGCATGATCAGCCACGTGATCAGTGCATGATCAGCCACGTGATCAGTGCATGATCAGTCACGTGATCAGTATGATCAGCCACGTGATCAGTGCATGATAGCCACGTGATCAGTGCATGATCAGTCACGTGATCAGTGCATGATCAGCCACGTGATCAGTGCATGATCAGCACGTGATCAGTGCATGATCAGCCACGTGATCAGTGCATGATAGCCACGTGATCAGTGCATGATCAGCCACGTGATCAGTGCATGATCAGTCACGTGATCAGTGCATGATCAGTCACGTGATCAGTGCATGATACTGCGTGATCATGCATGATCAGTCACGTGATCAGTGTGTGATCAGCCACGTGATCAGTGCATGATATCAGTGCATGATAGCCACGTGATCAGTGCATGATAGCCACGTGATCAGTGCATGATCAGTCACGTGATCAGTGTGTGATCAGCCACGTGATCAGTGCATGATAGCCACGTGATCAGTGCATGATAGCCACGTGATCAGTGCATGATCAGTCACGTGATCAGTGCATGATCAGTCACGTGATCAGTGCATGATCAGCCACGTGATCAGTGCATGATCAGTCACGTGATCAGTGCATGATCATTACGTGATCAGTGCATGATCAGTCACGTGATAGTGCATGATTGCTACGTGATCAGTGCATGATCAGCCACGTGATCAGTGCATGATAGCCACGTGATCAGTGCATGATCAGTCACGTGATCAGTGCATGATAGCTACGTGATCAGTGCATGATCAGCCACGTGATCAGTGCATGATAGCCACGTGATCAGTGCATGATCAGTCACGTGATCAGTGCATGATCAGCCACGTGATCAGTGCATGATGCCACGTGATCAGTGCATGATCAGTCACGTGATCAGTGCATGATCAGTCACGTGATCAGTGCATGATAGCTACGTGATCAGTGCATGATCAGCCACGTGATCAGTGCATGATAGCCACGTGATCAGTGCATGATCAGTCACGTGATCAGTGCATGATCAGCCACGTGATCAGTGCATGATGCCACGTGATCAGTGCATGATCAGTCACGTGATCAGTGCATGATCAGCCACGTGATCAGTGCATGATCAGCCACGTGATCAGTGCATGATAGCCACGTGATCAGTGCATGATCAGTCACGTGATCAGTGCATGATCAGCCACGTGATCAGTGCATGATCAGCCACGTGATCAGTGCATGATAGCCACGTGATCAGTGCATGATCAGTCACGTGATCAGTGCATGATCAGTCACGTGATCAGTGCATGATCAGCCACGTGATCAGTGCATGATCAGTCACGTGATCAGTGCATGGTAGCTACGTGATCATTGCATGATCAGCCACGTGATCAGTGCATGATAGCCACGTGATCAGTGCATGATCAGTCACGTGATCAGTGCATGATCATCCACGTGATCAGTGCATGATCAGTCACGTGATCAGTGCATGATCAGACGTGATCAGTGCATGATCAGTCACGTGATCAGTGCATGATCAGCCACGTGATCAGTGCATGATAGCCACGTGATCAGTGCATGATAGCCACGTGATCAGTGCATGATCAGTCACGTGATCAGTGTGTGATCAGCCACGTGATCAGTGCATGATTGCCACGTCATCAGTGCATGATCAGTCACGTGATCAGTGCATGATCAGCCACGTGATCAGTGCATGATCAGCCACGTGATCAGTGCATGATAGCCACGTGATCAGTGCATGATCAGTTACGTGAGCAGTGCATGATCAGCCACGTGATCAGTGCATGGTCAGACACGTGAACAGTGTATGATCAGCCACGTGATCAGTGCATGATATCCAAGTGATCAGTGCATGATCAATCACGTGATCAGTGTATGATCAGCCACGTGAACAGTGCACGCTCAGTCACGTGATCAGGGCCTGCTGAGCTGCGTGATTACTGTCTGCTCATCTGCTTGACAATTGCCAGCTGAGCTGCACGATTCCTGCCTGTCATCTGCTTGACAATTGCCAGCTGTGCTGCGTAATTCCTGCCTGCTCAGCTGCTTGATTATTGCCAGCTGAGCAGCATGATTCCTCACAGCTGAGTTCCATGATTATTGCCTGCTGTCTGTTTGATTCGTGCCTACTCAGCTCTTTGTTTATTGCCTCCAGAGGCACATGATCAGTGTATGAGAGCAAACATGATCAGTGCATGATCAGTCACATGATCAGCGCCATTAAGTCACGTGATCACTACATGATAGTCATGTGATCAGTCCATGCTCAGTCACGGTATCAGTGCATGATCAGCCACGTGATCAGTGCATGATCAGCCACGTGATCAGTGCATGATCAGTCACGTGATCAGTGCATGATACCTGCGTGATCATGCATGATCAGCCACGTGATCAGTGCATGATAGCCACGTGATCAGTGCATGATCAGTCACGTGATCAGTGCATGATCAGTCACGTGATCAGTGCATGATCAGCCACGTGATCAGTGCATGATCAGTCACGTGATCAGTGCATGATCAGCCACGTGATCAGTGCATGATAGCCACGTGATCAGTGCATGATAGCCACGTGATCAGTGCATGATCAGTCACGTGATCATGTGTGATCAGCCACGTGATCAGTGCATGATAGCCACGTGATCAGTGCATGATAGCCACGTGATCAGTGCATGATCAGTCACGTGATCAGTGCATGATCAGTCACGTGATCAGTGCATGATCAGTCACGTGATCAGTGCATGATCAGCCACGTGATCAGTGCATGATAGCCACGTGATCAGTGCATGATCAGTCACGTGATCAGTGCATGATCAGTCACGTGATCAGTGCATGATCAGCCACGTGATCAGTGCATGATCAGTTACGTGATCAGTGCATGATCAGCCACGTGATCAGTGCATGATCAGTCACGTGATCAGTGCATGATCAGTCACGTGATCAGTGCATGATAGCCACGTGATCAGTGCATGATCAGCCACGTGATCAGTGCATGATCAGCCACGTGATCAGTGCATGATCAGCCACGTGATCAGTGCATGATCAGCCACGTGATCAGTGCATGATCAGCCACGTGATCAGTGCATGATCAGCCACGTGATCAGTGCATGATCAGCCACGTGATCAGTGCATGATCAGCCACGTGATCAGTGCATGATCAGTCACGTGATCAGTGCATGATCAGTCACGTGATCAGTGCATGATCATCACGTGATCAGTGCATGATCAGTCATGTGTCAGTGCATGATAGCTGTGATCAGTGCATGATCAGTCCCGTGATCAGTGCATGATCAGCCACGTGATCAGTGCATGATAGCTACGTGATCAGTGCATGATCAGTCACGTGATCAGTGCATGATCAGCCACGTGATCAGTGCATGATCAGCCACGTGATCAGTGCATGACAGTCACGTGATCAGTGCATGATCAGTCACGTGATCAGTGTATGATCAGCCACGTGAACAGTGCATGCTCAGTCACGTGATCAGGGCCTGCTGAGCTGCGTGATTACTGTCTGCTCATCTGCTTGACAATTGCCAGCTGAGCTGCACGATTCCTGCCTGTCATCTGCTTGACAATTGCCACCTGTGCTGCATAATTCCTGCCTGCTCATCTGCTTGATTATTGCCAGCTGAGCAGCATGATTTCTCAGAGCTGAGTTCCATGATTATTGCCTGCTGACTGATTCCTGCCTACTCAGCTCTTTGTTCATTGCCTCCAGAGGCACATGATCAGTGTATGATAGCAAACATGATCAGCACATGATCAGTCACATGATCAGTGCATGATAAGCCACGTGATCAGTGCATGATCAGTCATGTGATCAGTGCATGATCAGTCACGTGATCAGTGCATGATAGCTGCGTGATCAGTGCATGATCAGCCACGTGATCAGTGCATGATTCCACGTGATCAGTGCATGATCAGTCACGTGATCAGTGCATGATCAGCCACGTGATCAGTGCATGATCAGCCACGTGATCAGTGCATGATCAGTCACGTGATCAGTGCATGATCAGCCACGTGATCAGTGCATGATCAGCCACGTGATCAGTGCATGATAGCCACGTGATCAGTGCATGATCAGTCACGTGATCAGTGCATGATCAGCCACGTGATCAGTGCATGATCAGTCACGTGATCAGTGCATGATCAGCCACGTGATCAGTGCATGATAGCCACGTGATCAGTGCATGATCAGTCACGTGATCAGTGCATGATCAGTCACGTGATCAGTGCATGATCAGCCACGTGATCAGTGCATGATCAGTCACGTGATCAGTGCATGGTAGCTACGTGATCAGTGCATGATCAGCCACGTGATCAGTGCATGATAGCCACGTGATCAGTGCATGATAGCCACGTGATCAGTGCATGATCAGCCACGTGATCAGTGCATGATCAGTCACGTGATCAGTATGATCAGCCACGTGATCAGTGCATGATAGCCACGTGATCAGTGCATGATCAGTCACGTGATCAGTGCATGATCAGCCACGTGATCAGTGCATGATCAGCACGTGATCAGTATGACCAGCCACGTGATCAGTGCATGATAGCCACGTGATCAGTGCATGATCAGCCACGTGATCAGTGCATGATCAGTCACGTGATCAGTGCATGATCAGTCACGTGATCAGTGCATGATACCTGCGTGATCAGTGCATGATCAGTCACGTGATCAGTGCATGATCAGCCACGTGATCAGTGCATGATATCAGTGCATGATAGCCACGTGATCAGTGCATGATAGCCACGTGATCAGTGCATGATCAGTCACGTGATCAGTGCATGATCAGCCACGTGATCAGTGCATGATAGCCACGTGATCAGTGCATGATAGCCACGTGATCAGTGCATGATCAGTCACGTGATCAGTGCATGATCAGTCACGTGATCAGTGCATGATCAGCCACGTGATCAGTGCATGATCAGCCACGTGATCAGTGCATGATCAGCCACGTGATCAGTGCATGATCAGTCACGTGATCAGTGCATGATCAGTCACGTGATCAGTGCATGATCAGCCACGTGATCAGTGCATGATCAGTCACGTGATCAGTGCATGATAGCTACGTGATCAGTGCATGATCAGCCACGTGATCAGTGCATGATAGCCACGTGATCAGTGCATGATCAGTCACGTGATCAGTGCATGATCAGCCACGTGATCAGTGCATGATGCCACGTGATCAGTGCATGATCAGTCACGTGATCAGTGCATGATCAGCCACGTGATCAGTGCATGATCAGTCACGTGATCAGTGCATGATCAGCCACGTGATCAGTGCATGATCAGTCACGTGATCAGTGCATGATCAGCCACGTGATCAGTGCATGATCAGTCACGTGACAGTGCATGATCCTCCATGATCAGTGCATGATCAGTCCCGTGATCAGTGCATGATCAGCCACGTGATCAGTGCATGATAGTCACGTGATCAGTGCATGATCAGCCACGTGATCAGTGCATGATCAGCCACGTGATCAGTGCATGATCAGCCACGTGATCAGTGCATGATCAGTTACGTGAGCAGTGTATGATCAGCCACGTGATCAGTGCATGGTCAGACACGTGAACAGTGTATGATCAGCCACGTGATCAGTGCATGATATCCAAGTGATCAGTGCATGATCAGTCACGTGATCAGTGTATGATCAGCCACGTGAACAGTGCATGCTCAGTCACGTGATCAGGGCCTGCTGAGCTGCGTGATTACTGTCTGCTCATCTGCTTGACAATTGCCAGCTGAGCTGCACGATTCCTGCCTGTCATCTGCTTGACAATTGCCAGCTGTGCTGCGTAATTCCTGCCTGCTCAGCTGCTTGATTATTGCCAGCTGAGCAGCATGATTCCTCACAGCTGAGTTCCATGATTATTGCCTGCTGACTGTTTGATTCGTGCCTACTCAGCTCTTTGTTTATTGCCTCCAGAGGCACATGATCAGTGTATGATAGCAAACATGATCAGCGCATGATCAGTCACATGATCAGCGCCATTAAGTCACGTGATCACTACATGATAGTCATGTGATCAGTCCATGCTCAGTCACGGTATCAGTGCATGATCAGCCACGTGATCAGTGCATGATAGCCACGTGATCAGTGCATGATCAGCCACGTGATCAGTGCATGATCAGCCACGTGATCAGTGCATGATAGCTACGTGATCAGTGCATGATCAGTCACGTGATCAGTGCATGATCAGGCACGTGATCAGTGCATGATCAGCCACGTGATCAGTGCATGATAGCCACGTGATCAGTGCATGATCAGTCACGTGATCAGTGCATGATCAGTCACGTGACCAGTACATGGTAGCTACGTGATCAGTGCATGATCAGCCACGTGATCAGTGCATGATAGCCACGTGATCAGTGCATGATCAGTCACGTGATCAGTGCATGATCAGTCACGTGATCAGTGCATGATCAGCCACGTGATCAGTGCATGATAGCCACGTGATCAGTGCATGATCAGTCACGTGATCAGTGCATGATCAGCCACGTGATCAGTGCATGATCAGCCACGTGATCAGTGCATGATCAGCCACGTGATCAGTGCATGATAGCCACGTGATCAGTGCATGATCAGTCACGTGATCAGTGCATGATCAGCCACGTGATCAGTGCATGATCAGCCACGTGATCAGTGCATGATCAGTTACGTGATCAGTGCATGATCAGTCACGTGATCAGTGCATGATAGCTACGTGATCAGTGCATGATCAGCCACGTGATCAGTGCATGATAGCCACGTGATCAGTGCATGATCAGTCACGTGATCAGTGCATGATCAGTCACGTGATCAGTGCATGATCAGCCACGTGATCAGTGCATGATCAGTTACGTGATCAGTGCATGATCAGTCACGTGATCAGTGCATGGCAGCTACGTGATCAGTGCATGATCAGCCACGTGATCAGTGCATGATAGCCACGTGATCAGTGCATGATCAGTCACGTGATCAGTGCATGATCAGCCACGTGATCAGTGCATGATCAGCCACGTGATCAGTGCATGATCAGCCACGTGATCAGTGCATGATAGCCACGTGATCAGTGCATGATCAGTCACGTGATCAGTGTATGATCAGCCACGTGAACAGTGCATGCTCAGTCACGTGATCAGGGCCTGCTGAGCTGCGTGATTACTGTCTGCTCATCTGTTGACAATTGCCAGCTGAGCTGCACGATTCCTGCCTGTCATCTGCTTGACAATTGCCAGCTGTGCTGCGTAATTCCTGCCTGCTCAGCTGCTTGATTATTGCCAGCTGAGCAGCATGATTCCTCACACCTGAGTTCCATGATTATTGCCTGCTGACTGTATGATTCGTGCCTACTCAGCTCTTTGTTTATTGCCTCCAGAGGCACATGATCAGTGTATGATAGCAAACATGATCAGTGCATGATCAGTCACATGATCAGTGCATTAAGTCACGTGATCAGTGCATGATAGTCATGTGATCAGTGCATGATCAGTCACGTGATCAGTGCATGATCAGCCACGTGATCAGTGCATGATCAGCCACGTGATCAGTGCATGATCAGCCACGTGATCAGTGCATGGTCAGTCACGTGATCAGTGCATGATCAGCCACGTGATCAGTGCATGATAGCCACGTGATCAGTGCATGATCAGTCACGTGATCAGTGTATGATCAGCCACGTGAACAGTGCATGCTCAGTCACGTGATCAGGGCCTGCTGAGCTGCGTGATTACTGTCTGCTCATCTGCTTGACAATTGCCAGCTGAGCTGCACGATTCCTGCCTGTCATCTGCTTGACAATTATCAGCTGTGCTGCGTAATTCCTGCCTGCTCAGCTGCTTGATTATTGCCAGCTGAGCAGCATGATTCCTCACACCTGAGTTCCATGATTATTGCCTGCTGACTGTTTGATTCGTGCCTACTCAGCTCTTTGTTTATTGCCTCCAGAGGCACATGATCAGTGTATGATAGCAAACATGATCAGTGCATGATCAGTCACATGATCAGTGCCATTAAGTCACGTGATCACTACATGATAGTCATGTGATCAGTCCATGCTCAGTCACGGTATCAGTGCATGATCAGCCACGTGATCAGTGCATGATCAGCCACGTGATCAGTGCATGATAGCCACGTGATCAGTGCATGATCAGTCACGTGATCAGTGCATGATCAGGCACGTGATCAGTGCATGATCAGCCACGTGATCAGTGCATGATAGCCACGTGATCAGTGCATGATCAGTCACGTGATGGGTGTATGATCAGTCACGTGACCAGTACATGGTAGCTACATGATCATTGCATGATCAGCCACGTGATAGTGCATGATAGCCACGTGATCAGTGCATGATCAGTCACGTGATCAGTGCATGATCAGTCACGTGATCAGTGCATGATCAGTCACGTGATCAGTGCATGATCAGCCACGTGATCAGTGCATGATCAGTCACGTGATCAGTGCATGATCAGCCACGTGATCAGTGCATGATCAGTCACGTGATCAGTGCATGATATAGACGTGATCAGTGCATGATCAGCCACGTGATCAGTGCATGATAGCCACGTGATCAGTGCATGATCAGTCACGTGATCAGTGCATGATCAGTCACGTGATCAGTACATGGTAGCTACGTGATCAGTGCATGATCAGCCACGTGATCAGTGCATGATAGCCACGTGATCAGTGCATGATAGTCACGTGATCAGTGCATGATCAGTCACGTGATCAGTGCATGATCAGCCACGTGATCAGTGCATGATCAGCCACGTGATCAGTGCATGATAGCTACGTGATCAGTGCATGATCAGTCACGTGATCAGTGCATGATCAGGCACGTGATCAGTGCATGATCAGCCACGTGATCAGTGCATGATAGCCACGTGATCAGTGCATGATCAGTCACGTGATCAGTGCATGATCAGTCACTGACCAGTACATGGTAGCTACATGATCATTGCATGATCAGCCACGTGATAGTGCATGATAGCCACGTGATCAGTGCATGATCAGTCACGTGATCAGTGCATGATCAGTCATGTGATCAGTGCATGATCAGGCACGTGATCAGTGCATGATCAGCCACGTGATCAGTGCATGATAGCCACGTGATCAGTGCATGATCAGTCACGTGATCAGTGCATGATCAGTCACGTGATCAGTGCATGATCAGCCACGTGATCAGTGCATGATCAGCCACGTGATCAGTGCATGATCAATTACGTGATCAGTGCATGATCAGTCACGTGATCAGTGCATGGTAGCTACGTGATCAGTGCATGATCAGCCACGTGATCAGTGCATGATAGCCACGTGATCAGTGCATGATCAGTCACGTGATCAGTGCATGATCAGTCACGTGATCAGTGCATGATCAGTCACGTGATCAGTGCATGATCAATTACGTGATCAGTGCATGATCAGTCACGTGACCAGTACATGGTAGCTACGTGATCATTGCATGATCAGCCACGTGATCAGTGCATGATAGCCACGTGATCAGTGCATGATAGCCACGTGATCAGTGCATGATCAGTCACGTGATCGTGTGTGATCAGCCACGTGATCAGTGCATGATAGCCACGTGATCAGTGCATGATAGCCACGTGATCAGTGCATGATCAGTCACGTGATCATGTGTGATCAGCCACGTGATCAGTGCATGATGAGCCACGTGATCAGTGCAGGATCAATTACGTGATCAGTGCATGATCAGTCACGTGACCAGTACATGGTTGCTACGTGATCGTTGCATGATCAGCCACGTGAGCAGTGCATGATAGCCACGTGATCAGTGCATGATCAGTCACGTGATCAGTACATGATCAGTCACGTGAACAGTGCATGATCATTTACGTGATCTGTGCATGATCAGTCACGTGACCAGTATATGGTAGCTACGTGATCATTCCATGACGAGCCACGTGAGCAGTGCATGATAGCCACGTGATGTGTGCATGATCAGTTACGTGAGCAGAGTATGATCAGCCACGTGATCAGTGCATGAGTGCCACGTGATCAGTGCATGATATGTCACGTGACAGGTGTGTGATCAGCCACGTGAACAGTGCATGTTCAGCCACGTGATCAGTGCATGATAGCCACGTGATCAGTGCATGATCAGTTACGTGAGCAGTGTATGATCAGCCACGTGATCAGTGCATGGTCAGACACGTGAACAGTGTATGATCAGCCACGTGATCAGTGCATGATATCCAAGTGATCAGTGCATGATCATCACGTGATCAGTGTATGATCAGCCACGTGAACAGTGCATGCTCAGTCACGTGATCAGGGCCTGCTGAGCTGCGTGATTACTGTCTGCTCATCTGCTTGACAATTGCCAGCTGAGCTGCACGATTCCTGCCTGTCATCTGCTTGACAATTGCCAGCTGTGCTGCGTAATTCCTGCCTGCTCAGCTGCTTGATTATTGCCAGCTGAGCAGCATGATTCCTCACAGCTGAGTTCCATGATTATTGCCTGCTGACTGTATGATTCGTGCCTACTCAGCTCTTTGTTTATTGCCTCCAGAGGCACATGATCAGTGTATGATAGCAAACATGATCAGTGCATGATCAGTCACATGATCAGCGCCATTAAGTCACGTGATCACTACATGATAGTCATGTGATCAGTCCATGCTCAGTCACGGTATCAGTGCATGATCAGCCACGTGATCAGTGCATGATCAGCCACGTGATCAGTTCATGATAGCTATGTGATCAGTGCATGATCAGTCACGTGATCAGTGCATGATCAGTCACGTGATCAGTGCATGATCAGTCACGTGATCAGTGCATGATCAGTCACGTGATCAGTGCATGATCAGCCACGTGATCAGTGCATGATCAGCCACGTGATCAGTGCATGATCAGCCACGTGATCAGTGCATGATCAGTCACGTGATCAGTGCATGATAGCCACGTGATCAGTGCATGATCAGCCACGTGATCAGTGCATGATAGTCACGTGATCAGTGCATGATCAGTCACGTGATCAGTGCATGATAGCTACG
This sequence comes from Bos javanicus, assembly GCF_032452875.1. NCBI lineage: Eukaryota > Metazoa > Chordata > Mammalia > Artiodactyla > Bovidae > Bos > Bos javanicus. The sequence goes on along the minus strand of NW_026893920.1, from coordinate 123,547 downwards.
TGATCAGTGCATGATCAGCCACGTGATCAGTGCATGATAGCCACGTGATCAGTGCATGATCAGTCACATGATCAGTGCATGATCATCCACGTGATCAGTGCATGATCAGTCATGTGATCAGTGCATGATATAGACGTGATCAGTGCATGATCAGTCACGTGATCAGTGCATGATCAGCCACGTGATCAGTGCATGATAGCCAGTGAATCAGTGCATGATAGCCAGTGATCAGTGCATGATCAGTCACGTGATCAGTGCATGATCAGCCACGTGATCAGTGCATGATAGCCACTGATCAGTGCATGATCAGCCACGTGATCAGTGCATGATCAGTTACGTGAGCAGTGTATGATCAGCCACGTGATCAGTGCATGGTCAGACACGTGAACAGTGTATGATCAGCCACGTGATCAGTGCATGATAGCCACGTGATCAGTGCATGATCAGTCACGTGATCAGTGTATGATCAGCCACGTGAACAGTGCATGCTCAGTCACGTGATCAGGGCCTGCTGAGCTGCGTGATTACTGTCTGCTCATCTGCTTGACAATTGCCAGCTGAGCTGCACGATTCCTGCCTGTCATCTGCTTGACAATTGCCAGCTGTGCTGCGTAATTCCTGCCTGCTCAGCTGCTTGATTATTGCCAGCTGAGCAGCATGATTCCTCACACCTGAGTTCCATGATTATTGCCTGCTGACTGTTTGATTCGTGCCTACTCAGCTCTTTGTTTATTGCCTCCAGAGGCACATGATCAGTGTATGATAGCAAACATGATCAGCGCATGATCAGTCACATGATCAGCGCCATTAAGTCACGTGATCACTACATGATAGTCATGTGATCAGTCCATGCTCAGTCACGGTATCAGTGCATGATCAGCCACGTGATCAGTGCATGATCAGCCACGTGATCAGTTCATGATAGCTACGTGATCAGTGCATGATCAGTCACGTGATCAGTGCATGATCAGGCAGGTGATCAGTGCATGATCAGCCACGTGATCAGTGCATGATAGCCACGTGATCAGTGCATGATCAGTCACCTGATGGGTGTATGATCAGTCACGTGACCAGTACATGGTAGCTACATGATCATTGCATGATCAGCCACGTGAGTAGTGCATGATAGCCACGTGATCAGTGCATGATCAGTCACGTGATCAGTGCATGATCAGTCACGTGATCAGTGCATGATAAGTCACGTGATCAGTGCATGATCAGCCACGTGATCAGTGCATGATCAGTCACGTGATCAGTGCATGATCAGCCACGTGATCAGTGCATGATCAGTCACGTGATCAGTGCATGATATAGACGTGATCAGTGCATGATCAGTCACGTGATCAGTGCATGATCAGTCACGTGATCAGTGCATGATCAGTCACGTGATCAGTGCATGATCAATTACGTGATCAGTGCATGATCAGTCACGTGACCAGTACATGATAGCTACGTGATCAGTGCATGATCAGCCACGTGATCAGTGCATGATAGCCACGTGATCAGTGCATGATCAGTCACGTGATCAGTGCATGATCATCCACGTGATCAGTGCATGATCAGTCACGTGATCAGTGCATGATATAGACGTGATCAGTGCATGATCAGTCACGTGATCAGTGCATGATCAGCCACGTGATCAGTGCATGATAGCCAGTGAATCAGTGCATGATAGCCAGTGATCAGTGCATGATCAGTCACGTGATCAGTGCATGATCAGCCACGTGATCAGTGCATGATAGCCACGTGATCAGTGCATGATCAGCCACGTGATCAGTGCATGATCAGTTACGTGAGCAGTGTATGATCAGCCACGTGATCAGTGCATGGTCAGACACGTGAACAGTGTATGATCAGCCACGTGATCAGTGCATGATAGCCACGTGATCAGTGCATGATCAGTCACGTGATCAGTGTATGATCAGCCACGTGAACAGTGCATGCTCAGTCACGTGATCAGGGCCTGCTGAGCTGCGTGATTACTGTCTGCTCATCTGCTTGACAATTGCCAGCTGAGCTGCACGATTCCTGCCTGTCATCTGCTTGACAATTGCCAGCTGTGCTGCGTAATTCCTGCCTGCTCAGCTGCTTGATTATTGCCAGCTGAGCAGCATGATTCCTCACACCTGAGTTCCATGATTATTGCCTGCTGACTGTTTGATTCGTGCCTACTCAGCTCTTTGTTTATTGCCTCCAGAGGCACATGATCAGTGTATGATAGCAAACATGATCAGCGCATGATCAGTCACATGATCAGCGCCATTAAGTCACGTGATCACTACATGATAGTCATGTGATCAGTCCATGCTCAGTCACGGTATCAGTGCATGATCAGCCACGTGATCAGTGCATGATCTGTCACATGATCAGTGTATGATCATCCACGTGATCAGTGCATGGGCAGTCATGTGATCAGTGCATGATATAGACGTGATCAGTGCATGATCAGTCGTGATCAGTGCATGATAGCCACGTGATCAGTGCATGATCAGTCACCTGATGGGTGTATGATCATTCACGTGACCTGTACATGGTAGCTACATGATCATTGCATGATCAGCCACGTGAGTAGTGCATGATAGCCACGTGATCAGTGCATGATCAGTCACGTGATCAGTGCATGATCAGTCACGTGATCAGTGCATGATCAGCCACGTGATCAGTGCATGATCAGCCACGTGATCAGTGCATGATAGCCACGTGATCAGTGCATGATCAGTCACGTGATCAGTGCATGATCAGCACGTGATCAGTGCATGATCAGCCACGTGATCAGTGCATGATAGCCACGTGATCAGTGCATGATCAGTCACGTGATCAGTGTATGATCAGTCACTGACCAGTACATGGTAGCTACGTGATCATTGCATGATCAGCCACGTGATAGTGCATGATAGCCACGTGATCAGTGCATGATCAGTCACGTGATCAGTGCATGATCAGTCACGTGATCAGTGCATGATCAGGCACGTGATCAGTGCATGATCAGCCACGTGATCAGTGCATGATAGCCACGTGATCAGTGCATGATCAGTCACGTGATCAGTGCATGATCAGTCACGTGATCAGTGCATGATCAGCCACGTGATCAGTGCATGATCAGCCACGTGATCAGTGCATGATCAATTACGTGATCAGTGCATGATCAGTCACGTGACCAGTGCATGGTAGCTACGTGATCATTGCATGATCAGCCACGTGATCAGTGCATGATAGCCACGTGATCAGTGCATGATCAGTCACGTGATCAGTGCATGATCAGTCACGTGATCAGTGCATGATCAGTCACGTGATCAGTGCATGATCAATTACGTGATCAGTGCATGATCAGTCACGTGATCAGTGCATGATAGCTACGTGATCAGTGCATGATCAGCCACGTGATCAGTGCATGATAGCCACGTGATCAGTGCATGATAGCCACGTGATCAGTGCATGATCAGTCACGTGATCGTGTGTGATCAGCCACGTGATCAGTGCATGATATCCACGTGATCAGTGCATGATAGCCACGTGATCAGTGCATGATCAGCCACGTGATCAGTGCATGATCAGTCACGTGATCATGTGTGATCAGCCACGTGATCAGTGCATGATCAGCCACGTGATCAGTGCATGATCAGTCACGTGATCAGTGCATGATCAGTCACGTGATCAGTGCATGATCAGTCACGTGATCAGTGCATGATCAGTTACGTGATCAGTGCATGATCAGTCACGTGACCAGTATATGGTAGCTACGTGATCATTCCATGACAGCCACGTGAGCAGTGCATGATAGCCACGTGATGTGCATGATCAGTTACGTGATCAGTGTATGATCAGCCACGTGATCAGTGCATGAGTGCCACGTGATCAGTGCATGATAGTCACGTGACAGTGTGTGATCAGCCACGTGATCAGTGCATGATCAGTTACGTGATCAGTGTATGATCAGCCACGTGATCAGTGCATGGTCAGACACGTGAACAGTGTATGATCAGCCACGTGATCAGTGCATGATATCCAAGTGATCAGTGCATGATCATCACGTGATCAGTGTATGATCAGCCACGTGAACAGTGCATGCTCAGTCACGTGATCAGGGCCTGCTGAGCTGCGTGATTACTGTCTGCTCATCTGCTTGACAATTGCCAGCTGAGCTGCACGATTCCTGCCTGTCATCTGCTTGACAATTGCCAGCTGTGCTGCGTAATTCCTGCCTGCTCAGCTGCTTGATTATTGCCAGCTGAGCAGCATGATTCCTCACAGCTGAGTTCCATGATTATTGCCTGCTGACTGTATGATTCGTGCCTACTCAGCTCTTTGTTTATTGCCTCCAGAGGCACATGATCAGTGTATGATAGCAAACATGATCAGTGCATGATCAGTCACATGATCAGAGCCATTAAGTCACGTGATCACTACATGATAGTCATGTGATCAGTCCATGCTCAGTCACGGTATCAGTGCATGATCAGCCACGTGATCAGTGCATGATCAGCCACGTGATCAGTGCATGATAGCTATGTGATCAGTGCATGATCAGTCACGTGATCAGTGCATGATCAGGCACGTGATCAGTGCATGATCAGTCACGTGATCAGTGCATGATCAGTCACGTGATCAGTGCATGATCAGCCACGTGATCAGTGCATGATCAGCCACGTGATCAGTGCATGATCATTACGTGATCAGTGCATGATCAGTCACGTGACCAGTACATGGTAGCTACGTGATCATTGCATGATCAGCCACGTGATCAGTGCATGATAGCCACGTGATCAGTGCATGATCAGTCACGTGATCAGTGCATGATCAGTCACGTGATCAGTGCATGATAAGTCACGTGATCAGTGCATGATCAATTACGTGATCAGTGCATGATCAGTCACGTGACCAGTACATGGTAGCTACGTGATCATTGCATGATCAGCCACGTGAGCAGTGCATGATAGCCACGTGATCAGTGCATGATCAGTCACATGATCAGTGTATGATCATCCACGTGATCAGTGCATGGGCAGTCATGTGATCAGTGCATGATATAGACGTGATCAGTGCATGATCAGTCACGTGATCAGTGTATGATCAGCCACGTGATCAGTGCATGATAGCCAGTGAATGAGTGCATGATAGCCAGTGATCAGTGCATGATCAGTCACGTGATCAGTGTATGATCAGCCACGTGATCAGTGCATGATAGCCACTGATCAGTGCATGATCAGCCACGTGATCAGTGCATGATCAGTTACGTGAGCAGTGTATGATCAGCCACGTGATCAGTGCATGGTCAGACACGTGAACAGTGTATGATCAGCCACGTGATCAGTGCATGATAGCCACGTGATCAGTGCATGATCAGTCACGTGATCAGTGTATGATCAGCCACGTGAACAGTGCATGCTCAGTCACGTGATCAGGGCCTGCTGAGCTGCGTGATTACTGTCTGCTCATCTGCTTGACAATTGCCAGCTGAGCTGCACGATTCCTGCCTGTCATCTGCTTGACAATTCAGCTGTGCTGCGTAATTCCTGCCTGCTCAGCTGCTTGATTATTGCCAGCTGAGCAGCATGATTCCTCACACCTGAGTTCCATGATTATTGCCTGCTGACTGTTTGATTCGTGCCTACTCAGCTCTTTGTTTATTGCCTCCAGAGGCACATGATCAGTGTATGATAGCAAACATGATCAGCGCATGATCAGTCACATGATCAGCGCCATTAAGTCACGTGATCACTACATGATAGTCATGTGATCAGTCCATGCTCAGTCACGGTATCAGTGCATGATCAGCCACGTGATCAGTGCATGATCAGCCACGTGATCAGTGCATGATAGCCACGTGATCAGTGCATGATCAGTCACGTGATCAGTGCATGATCAGGCAGGTGATCAGTGCATGATCAGCCACGTGATCAGTGCATGATAGCCACGTGATCAGTGCATGATCAGTCACCTGATGGGTGTATGATCAGTCACGTGACCAGTACATGGTAGCTACATGATCATTGCATGATCAGCCACGTGAGTAGTGCATGATAGCCACGTGATCAGTGCATGATCAGTCACGTGATCAGTGCATGATCAGTCACGTGATCAGTGCATGATCAGTCACGTGATCAGTGCATGATCAGCCACGTGATCAGTGCATGATCAGTCACGTGATCAGTGCATGATCAGCCACGTGATCAGTGCATGATCAGTCACGTGATCAGTGCATGATATAGACGTGATCAGTGCATGATCAGTCACGTGATCAGTGCATGATAGCCACGTGATCAGTGCATGATCAGTCACGTGATCAGTGCATGATCAGTCACGTGATCAGTGCATGATAGCTACGTGATCAGTGCATGATCAGCCACGTGATCAGTGCATGATAGCCACGTGATCAGTGCATGATCAGTCACGTGATCAGTGCATGATCAGTCACGTGATCAGTGCATGATCAGCCACGTGATCAGTGCATGATCAGCCACGTGATCAGTGCATGATAGCCACGTGATCAGTGCATGATCAGCCACGTGATCAGTGCATGATCAGCCACGTGATCAGTGCATGATAGCCACGTGATCAGTGCATGATCAGTCACGTGATCAGTGCATGATCAGTCACGTGATCAGTGCATGATCAGCCACGTGATCAGTGCATGATCAGCCACGTGATCAGTGCATGATCAGTTACGTGATCAGTGCATGATCAGTCACGTGATCAGTGCATGATAGCTACGTGATCAGTGCATGATCAGCCACGTGATCAGTGCATGATAGCCACGTGATCAGTGCATGATCAGTCACGTGATCAGTGCATGATCAGCCACGTGATCAGTGCATGATCAGCCACGTGATCAGTGCATGATCAGTCACGTGATCAGTGCATGATCAGTCACGTGACCAGTGCATGATAGCTACGTGATCAGTGCATGATCAGCCACGTGATCAGTGCATGATAGCCACGTGATCAGTGCATGATCAGCCACGTGATCAGTGCATGATCAGTCACGTGATCAGTGCATGATCAGTCACGTGATCAGTGCATGATCAGCCACGTGATCAGTGCATGATCAGTCATGTGTCAGTGCATGATAGCCCGTGATCAGTGCATGATCAGTCCCGTGATCAGTGCATGATCAGCCACGTGATCAGTGCATGATAGCCACGTGATCAGTGCATGATCAGTCACGTGATCAGTGCATGATCAGTCACGTGATCAGTGTATGATCAGCCACGTGAACAGTGCATGCTCAGTCACGTGATCAGGGCCTGCTGAGCTGCGTGATTACTGTCTGCTCATCTGCTTGACAATTGCCAGCTGAGCTGCACGATTCCTGCCTGTCATCTGCTTGACAATTGCCACCTGTGCTGCATAATTCCTGCCTGCTCATCTGCTTGATTATTGCCAGCTGAGCAGCATGATTCTCACAGCTGAGTTCCATGATTATTGCCTGCTGACTGATTCCTGCCTACTCAGCTCTTTGTTCATTGCCTCCAGAGGCACATGATCAGTGTATGATACCAAACATGATCAGCACATGATCAGTCACATGATCAGTGCATGATAAGCCACGTGATCAGTGCATGATCAGTCACGTGATCAGTGCATGATCAGTCACGTGATCAGTGCATGGTAGCTGCGTGATCAGTGCATGATCAGCCACGTGATCAGTGCATGATAGCCACGTGATCAGTGCATGATCAGTCACGTGATCAGTGCATGATCAGTCACGTGATCAGTGCATGATCAGCTACGTGATCAGTGCATGATCAGCCACGTGATCAGTGCATGATAGCCACGTGATCAGTGCATGATCAGTCACGTGATCAGTGCATGATCAGTCACTGATCAGTGCATGATCAGCCACGTGATCAGTGCATGATCAGCCACGTGATCAGTGCATGATAGCCACGTGATCAGTGCATGATCAGTCACGTGATCAGTGCATGATCAGCCACGTGATCAGTGCATGATCAGCCACGTGATCAGTGCATGATAGCCACGTGATCAGTGCATGATCAGTCACGTGATCAGTGCATGATCAGTCACGTGATCAGTGTATGATCAGCCACGTGATCAGTGCATGATCAGCCACGTGATCAGTGCATGATCAGTTACGTGATCAGTGCATGATCAGTCACGTGATCAGTGCATGATAGCTACGTGATCATTGCATGATCAGCCACGTGATCAGTGCATGATAGCCACGTGATCAGTGCATGATAGCCACGTGATCAGTGCATGATCAGTCACGTGATCAGTGCATGATCAGCCACGTGATCAGTGCATGATAGCCACGTGATCAGTGCATGATCAGCCACGTGATCAGTGCATGATAGCCACGTGATCAGTGCATGATCAGTCACGTGATCAGTGTGATCAGCCACGTGATCAGTGCATGATCACACGTGATCAGTGCATGATCAGTCACGTGATCAGTGCATGATAGCTACGTGATCAGTGCATGATCAGCCACGTGATCAGTGCATGATAGCCACGTGATCAGTGCATGATCAGTCACGTGATCAGTGCATGATCAGTCACGTGATCAGTGCATGATCAGCCACGTGATCAGTGCATGATCAGTCACGTGATCAGTGCATGATAGCTACGTGATCAGTGCATGATCAGCCACGTGATCAGTGCATGATAGCCACGTGATCAGTGCATGATCAGTCACGTGATCAGTGCATGATCAGCCACGTGATCAGTGCATGATGCCACGTGATCAGTGCATGATCAGTCACGTGATCAGTGTGTGATCAGCCACGTGATCAGTGCATGATCAGCCACGTGATCAGTGCATGATAGCCACGTGATCAGTGCATGATCAGTCACGTGATCAGTGCATGATCAGTCACGTGATCAGTGCATGATCAGCCACGTGATCAGTGCATGATCAGCCACGTGATCAGTGCATGATCAGTACGTGATCAGTGCATGATCAGTCACGTGATCAGTGCATGATAGCTACGTGATCAGTGCATGATCAGCCACGTGATCAGTGCATGATAGCCACGTGATCAGTGCATGATCAGTCACGTGATCAGTGCATGATCAGTCACGTGATCAGTGCATGATCAGTCACGTGATCAGTGCATGATCAGCCACGTGATCAGTGCATGATCAGCCACGTGATCAGTGCATGATAGTCACGTGACAGTGCATGATCAGCCACGTGACAGTGCATGATCAGCCACGTGATCAGTGCATGATAGCCACGTGATCAGTGCATGATCAGTTACGTGATCAGTGTATGATCAGCCACGTGATCAGTGCATGGTCAGACACGTGATCAGTGTATGATCAGCCACGTGATCAGTGCATGATATCCACGTGATCAGTGCATGATCAGTCACGTGATCAGTGTATGATCAGCCACGTGAACAGTGCATGCTCAGTCACGTGATCAGGGCCTGCTGAGCTGCGTGATTACTGTCTGCTCATCTGCTTGACAATTGCCAGCTGAGCTGCACGATTCCTGCCTGTCATCTGCTTGACAATTGCCAGCTGTGCTGCGTAATTCCTGCCTGCTCAGCTGCTTGATTATTGCCAGCTGAGCAGCATGATTCCTCACAGCTGAGTTCCATGATTATTGCCTGCTGACTGTTTGATTCGTGCCTACTCAGCTCTTTGTTTATTGCCTCCAGAGGCACATGATCAGTGTATGATAGCAAACATGATCAGCGCATGATCAGTCACATGATCAGCGCCATTAAGTCACGTGATCACTACATGATAGTCATGTGATCAGTCCATGCTCAGTCACGGTATCAGTGCATGATCAGCCACGTGATCAGTGCATGATAGTCATGTGATCAGTGCATGATATAGACGTGATCAGTGCATGATCAGTCACGTGATCAGTGCATGATAGCCACGTGATCAGTGCATGATCAGTCACGTGATCAGTGTATGATCAGTCACGTGACCAGTACATGGTAGCTACATGATCATTGCATGATCAGCCACGTGAGTAGTGCATGATAGCCACGTGATCAGTGCATGATCAGTCACGTGATCAGTGCATGATCAGTCATGTGACCAGTACATGGTAGCTGCGTGATCATGCATGATAGCCACGTGATCAGTGCATGATCAGCCACGTGATCAGTGCATGATCAGTCACGTGATCAGTGCATGATCAGCCACGTGATCAGTGCATGATCAGTCACGTGATCAGTGCATGATCAGCCACGTGATCAGTGCATGATAGCCACGTGATCAGTGCATGATCAGTCACGTGATCAGTGCATGATCAGTCACGTGATCAGTGCATGATCAGCCACGTGATCAGTGCATGATCAGCCACGTGATCAGTGCATGATCAATTACGTGATCAGTGCATGATCAGTCACGTGATCAGTACATGGTAGCTACGTGATCAGTGCATGATCAGCCACGTGATCAGTGCATGATAGCCACGTGATCAGTGCATGATCAGTCACGTGATCAGTGCATGATCAGTCACGTGATCAGTGCATGATCATCCACGTGATCAGTGCATGATCAGTCATGTGTCAGTGCATGATAGCCCGTGATCAGTGCATGATCAGTCCCGTGATCAGTGCATGATCAGCCACGTGATCAGTGCATGATAGCCACGTGATCAGTGCATGATCAGTCACGTGATCAGTGCATGATCAGTCACGTGATCAGTGTATGATCAGCCACGTGAACAGTGCATGCTCAGTCACGTGATCAGGGCCTGCTGAGCTGCGTGATTACTGTCTGCTCATCTGCTTGACAATTGCCAGCTGAGCTGCACGATTCCTGCCTGTCATCTCCTTGACAATTGCCACCTGTGCTGCATAATTCCTGCCTGCTCATCTACTTGATTATTGCCAGCTGAGCAGCATGATTTCTCAGAGCTGAGTTCCATGATTATTCCTGCTGACTGATTCCTGCCTACTCAGCTCAATGTTCATTGCCTCCAGAGGCACATGATCAGTGTATGACACCAAACATGATCAGTGCATGATCAGTCACATGATCAGTGCATGATAAGCCACGTGATCAGTGCATGATCAGTCACGTGATCAGTGCATGATCAGTCACGTGATCAGTGCATGATAGCCACGTGATCAGTGCATGATCAGCCACGTGAGCAGTGCATGATAGCCACGTGATCAGTGCATGATCAGTCACGTGATCAGTGTATGATCAGCCACGTGATCAGTGCATGATATCCACGTGATCAGTGCATGATCAATCACGTGATCAGTGTATGATCAGCCACGTGAACAGTGCATGCTCAGTCACGTGATCAGGGCCTGCTGAGCTGCGTGATTACTGTCTGCTCATCTGCTTGACAATTGCCAGCTGAGCTGCACGATTCCTGCCTGTCATCTGCTTGACAATTGCCAGCTGTGCTGCGTAATTCCTGCCTGCTCAGCTGCTTGATTATTGCCAGCTGAGCAGCATGATTCCTCACAGCTGAGTTCCATGATTATTGCCTGCTGACTGTTTGATTCGTGCCTACTCAGCTCTTTGTTTATTGCCTCCAGAGGCACATGATCAGTGTATGATAGCAAACATGATCAGCGCATGATCAGTCACATGATCAGCGCCATTAAGTCACGTGATCACTACATGATAGTCATGTGATCAGTCCATGCTCAGTCACGGTATCAGTGCATGATCAGCCACGTGATCAGTGCATGATCAGTCACGTGATCAGTGTATGATCAGCCACGTGATCAGTGCATGATCAGTCACGTGATCAGTGCATGATATAGACGTGATCAGTGCATGATCAGTCACGTGATCAGTGCATGATAGCCACGTGATCAGTGCATGATCAGTCACGTGATCAGTGTATGATCAGTCACGTGACCAGTACATGGTAGCTACATGATCATTGCATGATCAGCCACGTGATAGTGCATGATAGCCACGTGATCAGTGCATGATCAGTCACGTGATCAGTGCATGATCAGTCACGTGATCAGTGCATGATAGCTGCGTGATCATGCATGATCAGCCACGTGATCAGTGCATGATCAGCCACGTGATCAGTGCATGATCAGTCACGTGATCAGTGCATGATCAGCCACGTGATCAGTGCATGATAGCCACGTGATCAGTGCATGATCAGTCACGTGATCAGTGCATGATCAGCCACGTGATCAGTGCATGATCAGTCACGTGATCAGTGCATGATCAGCCACGTGATCAGTGCATGATCAGTCACGTGATCAGTGCATGATCAGCCACGTGATCAGTGCATGATAGCCACGTGATCAGTGCATGATCAGTCACGTGATCAGTGCATGATCAGTCACGTGATCAGTGCATGATCAGCCACGTGATCAGTGCATGATCAGCCACGTGATCAGTGCATGATCAATTACGTGATCAGTGCATGATCAGTCACGTGATCAGTGCATGATAGCTACGTGATCATTGCATGATCAGCCACGTGATCAGTGCATGATAGCCACGTGATCAGTGCATGATCAGCCACGTGATCAGTGCATGATCAGTCACGTGATCAGTGCATGATCAGTCACGTGATCAGTGCATGATCAGCCACGTGATCAGTGCATGTGAGTCATGTGTCAGTGCATGATAGCCCGTGATCAGTGCATGATCAGTCCCGTGATCAGTGCATGATCAGCCACGTGATCAGTGCATGATAGCCACGTGATCAGTGCATGATCAGTCACGTGATCAGTGCATGATCAGTCACGTGATCAGTGTATGATCAGCCACGTGAACAGTGCATGCTCAGTCACGTGATCAGGGCCTGCTGAGCTGCGTGATTACTGTCTGCTCATCTGCTTGACAATTGCCAGCTGAGCTGCACGATTCCTGCCTGTCATCTGCTTGACAATTGCCACCTGTGCTGCATAATTCCTGCCTGCTCAGCTGCTTGATTATTGCCAGCTGAGCAGCATGATTCCTCAGAGCTGAGTTCCATGATTATAGCCTGCTGACTGATTCCTGCCTACTCAGCTCTTTGTTCATTGCCTCCAGAGGCACATGATCAGTGTATGATACCAAACATGATCAGCACATGATCAGTCACATGATCAGTGCATGATAAGCCACGTGATCAGTGCATGATCAGTTATGTGATCAGTGCATGATCAGTCACGTGACCAGTGCATGGTAGCTGCGTGATCAGTGCATGATCAGCCACGTGATCAGTGCATGATAGCCACGTGATCAGTGCATGATAGTCACGTGATCAGTGCATGATCAGTCACGTGATCAGTGCATGATCAGCCACGTGATCAGTGCATGATCAGCCACGTGATCAGTGCATGATAGCCACGTGATCAGTGCATGATCAGTCACGTGATCAGTGCATGATCAGTCACGTGATCGTGTGTGATCAGCCACGTGATCAGTGCATGATCAGCCACGTGATCAGTGCATGATCAGTCACGTGATCAGTGCATGATCAGTCACGTGATCAGTGCATGATAGCTACGTGATCAGTGCATGATCAGCCACGTGATCAGTGCATGATAGCCACGTGATCAGTGCATGATCAGCCACGTGATCAGTGCATGATCAGTCACGTGATCAGTGCATGATCAGCCACGTGATCAGTGCATGATATCCACGTGATCAGTGCATGATAGCCACGTGATCAGTGCATGATCAGCCACGTGATCAGTGCATGATCAGTCACGTGATCAGTGCATGATCAGCCACGTGATCAGTGCATGATCAATTACGTGATCAGTGCATGATCAGTCACGTGATCAGTGCATGGTAGCTACGTGATCAGTGCATGATCAGCCACGTGATCAGTGCATGATAGCCACGTGATCAGTGCATGATCAGTCACGTGATCAGTGCATGATCAGCCACGTGATCAGTGCATGATCAGCCACGTGATCAGTGCATGATCAGCCACGTGATCAGTGCATGATAGCCACGTGATCAGTGCATGATCAGTCACGTGATCAGTGCATGATCAGTCACGTGATCAGTGCATGATCAGTCACGTGATCAGTGCATGATCAGCCACGTGATCAGTGCATGATAGCCACGTGATCAGTGCATGATCAGTCACGTGATCAGTGCATGATCAGCCACGTGATCAGTGCATGATCAGTCACGTGATCAGTGCATGATCAGCCACGTGATCAGTGCATGATCAGCCACGTGATCAGTGCATGATCAGTCACGTGACCAGTATATGGTAGCTACGTGATCATTGCATGACAGCCACGTGAGCAGTGCATGATAGCCACGTGATCAGTGCATGATCAGTTACGTGATCAGTGTATGATCAGCCACGTGATCAGTGCATGATGCCACGTGATCAGTGCATGATAGTCACGTGACAGTGTGTGATCAGCCACGTGATCAGTGCATGATCAGCCACGTGATCAGTGCATGATAGCCACGTGATCAGTGCATGATCAGTTACGTGATCAGTGTATGATCAGCCACGTGATCAGTGCATGGTCAGACACGTGAACAGTGTATGATCAGCCACGTGATCAGTGCATGATATCCACGTGATCAGTGCATGATCAGTCACGTGATCAGTGTATGATCAGCCACGTGAACAGTGCATGCTCAGTCACGTGATCAGGGCCTGCTGAGCTGCGTGATTACTGTCTGCTCATCTGCTTGACAATTGCCAGCTGAGCTGCACGATTCCTGCCTGTCATCTGCTTGACAATTGCCAGCTGTGCTGCGTAATTCCTGCCTGCTCAGCTGCTTGATTATTGCCAGCTGAGCAGCATGATTCCTCACACCTGAGTTCCATGATTATTGCCTGCTGACTGTTTGATTCATGCCTACTCAGCTCTTTGTTTATTGCCTCCAGAGGCACATGATCAGTGTATGATAGCAAACATGATCAGCGCATGATCAGAGCCATTAAGTCACGTGATCACTACATGATAGTCATGTGATCAGTCCATGCTCAGTCACGGTATCAGTGCATGATCAGCCACGTGATCAGTGCATGATCAGCCACGTGATCAGTGCATGATAGCTATGTGATCAGTGCATGATTTGTCACGTGATCAGTGCATGATCAGGCACGTGATCAGTGCATGATCAGCCACGTGATCAGTGCATGATCAGTCACCTGATCAGTGTATGATCAGTCACGTGACCAGTACATGGTAGCTACATGATCATTGCATGATCAGCCACGTGAGTAGTGCATGATAGCCACGTGATCAGTGCATGATCAGTCACGTGATCAGTGCATGATCAGTCATGTGATCAGTGCATGATCAGGCACGTGATCAGTGCATGATCAGCCACTGATCAGTGCATGATAGCCACGTGATCAGTGCATGATCAGTCACGTGATCAGTGCATGATCAGTCACGTGATCAGTGCATGATCAGCCACGTGATCAGTGCATGATCAGCCACGTGATCAGTGCATGATCAATTACGTGATCAGTGCATGATCAGTCACGTGATCAGTGCATGATAGCTACGTGATCAGTGCATGATCAGCCACGTGATCAGTGCATGATAGCCACGTGATCAGTGCATGATCAGTCACGTGATCAGTGCATGATCAGTCACGTGATCAGTGCATGATCAGCCACGTGATCAGTGCATGATCAGTCACGTGATCAGTGCATGATCAGCCACGTGATCAGTGCATGATATCAGTGCATGATAGCCACGTGATCAGTGCATGATAGCCACGTGATCAGTGCATGATCAGTCACGTGATCAGTGTATGATCAGCCACGTGATCAGTGCATGATATCCACGTGATCAGTGCATGATAGCCACGTGATCAGTGCATGATAGTCACGTGATCAGTGCATGATCAGTCACGTGATACGTGTGTGATCAGCCACGTGATCAGTGCATGATGAGCCACGTGATCAGTGCATGATCAATTACGTGATCAGTGCATGATCAGTCACGTGACCAGTACATGGTTGCTACGTGATCGTTGCATGATCAGCCACGTGAGCAGTGCATGATAGCCACGTGATCAGTGCATGATCAGTCACGTGATCAGTACATGATCAGTCACGTGAACAGTGCATGATCATTTACGTGATCAGTGCATGATCAGTCACGTGACCAGTATATGGTAGCTACGTGATCATTCCATGACGAGCCACGTGAGCAGTGCATGATAGCCACGTGATGTGTGCATGATCAGTTACGTGAGCAGAGTATGATCAGCCACGTGATCAGTGCATGAGTGCCACGTGATCAGTGCATGATATGTCACGTGACAGGTGTGTGATCAGCCACGTGAACAGTGCATGTTCAGCCACGTGATCAGTGCATGATAGCCACGTGATCAGTGCATGATCAGTTACGTGAGCAGTGTATGACCAGACACGTGATCAGTGCATGGTCAGACACGTGAACAGTGTATGATCAGCCACGTGATCAGTGCATGATATCCAAGTGATCAGTGCATGATCAATCACGTGATCAGTGTATGATCAGCCACGTGAACAGTGCATGCTCAGTCACGTGATCAGGGCCTGCTGAGCTGCGTGATTACTGTCTGCTCATCTGCTTGACAATTGCCAGCTGAGCTGCACGATTCCTGCCTGTCATCTGCTTGACAATTGCCAGCTGTGCTGCGTAATTCCTGCCTGCTCAGCTGCTTGATTATTGCCAGCTGAGCAGCATGATTCCTCACAGCTGAGTTCCATGATTATTGCCTGCTGACTGTATGATTTGTGCCTACTCAGCTCTTTGTTTATTGCCTCCAGAGGCACATGATCAGTGTATGATAGAAAACATGATCAGCGCATGATCAGTCACATGATCAGCGCCATTAAGTCACGTGATCACTACATGATAGTCATGTGATCAGTCCATGCACAGTCACGGTATCAGTGCATGATCAGCCACGTGATCAGTGCATGATCAGTCACATGATCAGTGTATGATCATCCACGTGATCAGTGCATGATCAGTCATGTGATCAGTGCATGATATAGACATGATCAGTGCATGATCAGTCACGTGATCAGTGCATGATAGCCACGTGATCAGTGCATGATCAGTCACCTGATGGGTGTATGATCAGTCACGTGACCTACATGGTAGCTACATGATCATTGCATGATCAGCCACGTGAGTAGTGCATGATAGCCACGTGATCAGTGCATGATCAGTCACGTGATCAGTGCATGATCAGTCATGTGACCAGTACATGTAGCTGCGTGATCATGCATGATCAGCCACGTGATCAGTGCATGATAGCCACGTGATCAGTGCATGATCTGACACGAGATCAGTGCATGATCAGTCACGTGATCAGTGCATGATCAGCCACGTGATCAGTGCATGATCAGTCACGTGATCAGTGCATGATCAGCCACGTGATCAGTGCATGATCAGCCACGTGATCAGTGCATGATCAGTTACGTGATCAGTGCATGATCAGTCACGTGATCAGTACATGGTAGCCACGTGATCAGTGCATGATCAGCCACGTGATCAGTGCATGATAGCCACGTGATCAGTGCATGATCAGCCACGTGATCAGTGCATGATCAGTCACGTGATCAGTGCATGATCAGCCACGTGATCAGTGCATGATAGCCACGTGATCAGTGCATGATCAGTTACGTGATCAGTGCATGATCAGCCACGTGATCAGTGCATGATAGCCACGTGATCAGTGCATGATCAGTCACGTGATCAGTGTGTGATCAGCCACGTGAACAGTGCATGCTCAGTCACGTGATCAGGGCCTGCTGAGCTGCGTGATTACTGTCTGCTCATCTGCTTGACAATTGCCAGCTGAGCTGCACGATTCCTGCCTGTCATCTGCTTGACAATTGCCACCTGTGCTGCATAATTCCTGCCTGCTCATCTGCTTGATTATTGCCAGCTGAGCAGCATGATTTCTCACAGCTGAGTTCCATGATTATTGCCTACTGATTCCTGCCTACTCAGCTCTTTGTTCATTGCCTCCAGAGGCACATGATCAGTGTATGACAGAAACATGATCAGCACATGATGAATCACATGATCAGTGCATGATAAGCCACGTGATCAGTGCATGATCAGTTACGTGATCAGTGCATGATCAGTCACGTGACCAGTGCATGATAGCTGCGTGATCAGTGCATGATCAGCCACGTGATCAGTGCATGATAGCCACGTGATCAGTGCATGATCAGTTACGTGATCAGTGCATGATCAGCCACGTGATCAGTGCATGATGCCACGTGATCAGTGCATGATCAGTCACGTGATCAGTGTGTGATCAGCCACGTGATCAGTGCATGATCAGCCACGTGATCAGTGCATGATCAGCCACGTGATCAGTGCATGATCCACGTGATCAGTGCATGATCAGTTACGTGATCAGTGCATGATCAGTCACGTGACCAGTGCATGATAGCTGCGTGATCAGTGCATGATCAGCCACGTGATCAGTGCATGATAGCCACGTGATCAGTGCATGATCAGTCACGTGATCAGTGCATGATCAGTCACGTGATCAGTGCATGATCAGCCACGTGATCAGTGCATGATCAATCGTGATCAGTGCATGATCAGTCACGTGATCAGTGCATGGTAGCTACGTGATCAGTGCATGATCAGCCACGTGATCAGTGCATGATAGCCACGTGATCAGTGCATGATCAGTCATGTGATACGTGCATGATCAGCCACGTGATCAGTGCATGATAGCCACGTGATCAGTGCATGATCAGCCACGTGATCAGTGCATGATAGCCACGTGATCAGTGCATGATCAGTCACGTGATCAGTGTGTGATCAGCCACGTGATCAGTGCATGATCAGTCAGTGATCAGTGCATGATCAGTTACGTGATCAGTGCATGATCAGTCACGTGATCAGTGCATGGTTGCTACGTGATCAGTGCATGATCAGCCACGTGATCAGTGCATGATAGCCACGTGATCAGTGCATGATCAGTCACGTGATCAGTGCATGATCAGTCACGTGATCAGTGCATGATCAGTTACGTGATCAGTGCATGATCAGTCACGTGACCAGTACATGATAGCTACGTGATCAGTGCATGATCAGCCACGTGATCAGTGCATGATAGCCACGTGATCAGTGCATGATCAGTTACGTGATCAGTGTATGATCAGCCACGTGATCAGTGCATGATGCCACGTGATCAGTGCATGATCAGTCACGTGATCAGTGTGTGATCAGCCACGTGATCAGTGCATGATCAGCCACGTGATCAGTGCATGATCAGTCACGTGATCAGTGCATGATCAGTCACGTGATCAGTGCATGATAGCCACGTGATCAGTGCATGATCAGTCACGTGATCAGTGCATGATCAGTCACGTGATCAGTGCATGATCAGCCACGTGATCAGTGCATGATCAGTCACGTGATCAGTGCATGGTAGCTACGTGATCAGTGCATGATCAGCCACGTGATCAGTGCATGATAGCCACGTGATCAGTGCATGATCAGCCACGTGATCAGTGCATGATCAGTCACGTGATCAGTGCATGATCAGTCACGTGATCAGTGCATGATCATCACGTGATCAGTGCATGATCAGCCACGTGATCAGTGCATGATCAGTTACGTGATCAGTGCATGATCAGTCACGTGATCAGTGCATGGTAGCTACGTGATCAGTGCATGATCAGCCACGTGATCAGTGCATGATAGCCACGTGATCAGTGCATGATCAGCCACGTGATCAGTGCATGATCAGTCACGTGATCAGTGCATGATCAGTCACGTGATCAGTGCATGATCATCCACGTGATCAGTGCATGATCAGTCATGTGTCAGTGCATGATAGCCCGTGATCAGTGCATGATCAGTCACGTGATCAGTGCATGATCAGCCACGTGATCAGTGCATGATAGCCACGTGATCAGTGCATGATCAGTCACGTGATCAGTGCATGATCAGCCACGTGATCAGTGCATGACATCACGTGATCAGTGCATGATCAGTCACGTGATCAGTGCATGATCAGCCACGTGATCAGTGCATGATCAGCCACGTGATCAGTGCATGATCAGCCACGTGATCAGTGCATGATCAGCCACGTGATCAGTGCATGATCACGTGACGTGATCCAGTACATGGTAGCTACGTGATCAGTGCATGATCAGCCACGTGATCAGTGCATGATAGCCACGTGATCAGTGCATGATCAGCCACGTGATCAGTGCATGATCAGTCACGTGATCAGTGTGTGATCAGCCACGTGATCAGTGCATGATAGCCACGTGATCAGTGCATGATAGCCACGTGATCAGTGCATGATCAGTCACGTGATCAGTGTGTGATCAGCCACGTGATCAGTGCATGATCAGTCACGTGATCAGTGCAGGATCATTACGTGATCAGTGCATGATCAGTCACGTGACCAGTACATGGTAGCTACGTGATCATTGCATGATCAGCCACGTGATCAGTGCATGATAGCCACGTGATCAGTGCATGATCAGTCACGTGATCAGTGCATGATCAGTCACGTGATCAGTGCATGATCAGTTACGTGATCAGTGCATGATCAGTCACGTGACCAGTGCATGATAGCTACGTGATCATTGCATGATCAGCCACGTGATCAGTGCATGATAGCCACGTGATCAGTGCATGATCAGTTACGTGATCAGTGCATGATCAGCCACGTGATCAGTGCATGATGCCACGTGATCAGTGCATGATCAGTCACGTGATCAGTGTGTGATCAGCCACGTGATCAGTGCATGATCAGCCACGTGATCAGTGCATGATAGCCACGTGATCAGTGCATGATCAGTCACGTGATCAGTGCATGATCAGCCACGTGATCAGTGCATGATCAGCCACGTGATCAGTGCATGATCAGCCACGTGATCAGTGCATGATATCCACGTGATCAGTGCATGATCAGTCACGTGATCAGTGCATGATCAGTCACGTGATCAGTGCATGATCATTACGTGATCAGTGCATGATCAGTCACGTGACCAGTACATGGTAGCTACGTGATCATTGCATGATCAGCCACGTGAGCAGTGCATGATAGCCACGTGATCAGTGCATGATCAGTCACATGATCAGTGTATGATCATCCACGTGATCAGTGCATGATCAGTCACGTGATCAGTGCATGATCAGACGTGATCAGTGCATGATCAGTCACGTGATCAGTGTATGATCAGCCACGTGATCAGTGCATGATAGCCACGTAATCAGTGCATGATAGCCAGTGATCAGTGCATGATCAGTCACGTGATCAGTGCATGATCAGCCACGTGATCAGTGCATGATCAGCCACGTGATCAGTGCATGATCAGCCACGTGATCAGTGCATGATCAGTTACGTGATCAGTGTATGATCAGCCACGTGATCAGTGCATGATATCCAAGTGATCAGTGCATGAACAATTACGTGATCAGTGTATGATCAGCCACGTGAACAGTGCACGCTCAGTCACGTGATCAGGGCCTGCTGAGCTGCGTGATTACTGTCTGCTCATCTGCTTGACAATTGCCAGCTGAGCTGCACGATTCCTGCCTGTCATCTGCTTGACAATTGCCAGCTGTGCTGCGTAATTCCTGCCTGCTCAGCTGCTTGATTATTGCCAGCTGAGCAGCATGATTCCTCACAGCTGAGTTCCATGATTATTGCCTGCTGACTGTTTGATTCGTGCCTACTCAGCTCTTTGTTTATTGCCTCCAGAGGCACATGATCAGTGTATGATAGCAAACATGATCAGCGCATGATCAGTCACATGATCAGCGCCATTAAGTCACGTGATCACTACATGATAGTCATGTGATCAGTCCATGCTCAGTCACGGTATCAGTGCATGATCAGCCACGTGATCAGTGCATGATCAGTCACATGATCAGTGCATGATCATCCACGTGATCAGTGCATGGCAGTCATGTGATCAGTGCATGATCAGACGTGATCAGTGCATGATCAGTCTCGTGATCAGTGCATGATAGCCACGTGATCAGTGCATGATCAGCCACGTGATCAGTGCATGATCAGTCACGTGATCAGTGCATGATCAGCCACGTGATCAGTGCATGATCAATCACGTGATCAGTGCATGATCAGTCACGTGATCAGTGCATGGTAGCTGCGTGATCAGTGCATGATCAGCCACGTGAGCAGTGCATGATAGCCACGTGATCAGTGCATGATCAGTCACGTGATCAGTGCATGATCAGTCACGTGATCAGTGCATGATCAGCCACGTGATCAGTGCATGATCAGTCACGTGATCAGTGCATAGCTACGTGATCATGCATGATCAGCCACGTGATCAGTGCATGATAGCCACGTGATCAGTGCATGATCAGTTACGTGATCAGTGTATGATCAGCCACGTGATCAGTGCATGATGCCACGTGATCAGTGCATGATCAGTCACGTGATCAGTGTGTGATCAGCCACGTGATCAGTGCATGATCAGCCACGTGATCAGTGCATGATAGCCACGTGATCAGTGCATGATCAGTCACGTGATCAGTGCATGATCAGCCACGTGATCAGTGCATGATAGCCACGTGATCAGTGCATGATCAGTCACGTGATCAGTGCATGATCAGTCACGTGATCAGTGCATGATCAGCCACGTGATCAGTGCATGATCAGTCACGTGATCAGTGCATGATCAGTCACGTGATCAGTGCATGATCAGCCACGTGATCAGTGCATGATCAGTCATGTGTCAGTGCATGATAGCCCGTGATCAGTGCATGATCAGTCCCGTGATCAGTGCATGATCAGCCACGTGATCAGTGCATGATAGCTACGTGATCAGTGCATGATCAGTCACGTGATCAGTGCATGATCAGCCACGTGATCAGTGCATGATCAGTTACGTGATCAGTGCATGATCAATCACGTGATCAGTGCATGATCAGCCACGTGATCAGTGCATGATATCCACGTGATCAGTGCATGATCAGTCACGTGATCAGTGTATGATCAGCCACGTGAACAGTGCATGCTCAGTCACGTGATCAGGGCCTGCTGAGCTGCATGATAACTGTCTGCTCATCTGCTTGACAATTGCCAGCTGAGCTGCATGATTCCTGCCTGTCATCTGCTTGAAAATTGCCAGCTGTGCTGCGTAATTCCTGCCTGCTCAGCTGCTTGATTATTGCCAGCTGAGCAGCATGATTCCTCACAGCTGAGTTCCATGATTATTGCCTGCTGACTGTTTGATTCATGACTACTCAGCTCTTTGTTTATTGCCTCCAGAGGCACATGATCAGTGTATGATAGCAAACATGATCAGCGCATGATCAGTCACATGATCAGCGCCATTAAGTCACGTGATCACTACATGATAGTCATGTGATCAGTCCATGCTCAGTCACGGTATCAGTGCATGATCAGCCACGTGATCAGTGCATGATAGCCACGTGATCAGTGCATGATAGCCACGTGATCAGTGCATGATCAGTCACGTGATCAGTGCATGATCAGCCACGTGATCAGTGCATGATCAGCCACGTGATCAGTGCATGATCAGTTACGTGATCAGTGCATGATCAGCCACGTGATCAGTGCATGATCAGCCACGTGATCAGTGCATGATAGCCACGTGATCAGTGCATGATCAGTCACGTGATCAGTGCATGATCAGTCACGTGATCAGTGCATGATCAGTTACGTGATCAGTGCATGATCTCTCACGTGACCAGTACATGGTAGCTCGTGATCATTGCCTGATCAGCCACGTGATCAGTGCATGATAGCCACGTGATCAGTGCATGATCAGTCACGTGATCAGTGCATGATCATCCACGTGATCAGTGCATGATCAGTCACGTGATCAGTGCATGATCAGACGTGATCAGTGCATGATCAGTCACGTGATCAGTGCATGATCAGCCACGTGATCAGTGCATGATAGCCACGTAATCAGTGCATGATAGCCAGTGATCAGTGCATGATCAGTCACGTGATCAGTGTGTGATCAGCCACGTGATCAGTGCATGATAGCCACTGATCAGTGCATGATCAGTCACGTGATCAGTGCATGATCAGTCACGTGATCAGTGCATGATCAGCCACGTGATCAGTGCATGATAGCCACGTGATCAGTGCATGATCAGCCACGTGATCAGTGCATGATCAGTCACGTGATCAGTGCATGATCAGCCACGTGATCAGTGCATGATCAGTCACGTGATCAGTGCATGATCAGCCACGTGATCAGTGCATGATAGCCACGTGATCAGTGCATGATAGCCACGTGATCAGTGCATGATCAGTCACGTGATCATGTGTGATCAGCCACGTGATCAGTGCATGATATCCACGTGATCAGTGCATGATAGCCACGTGATCAGTGCATGATCAGTCACGTGATCAGTGCATGATCAGTCACGTGATCAGTGCATGATCAGTCACGTGATCAGTGCATGATCAGCCACGTGATCAGTGCATGATAGCCACGTGATCAGTGCATGATCAGTCACGTGATCAGTGCATGATCAGTCACGTGATCAGTGCATGATCAGCCACGTGATCAGTGCATGATCAGCCACGTGATCAGTGCATGATCAGTTACGTGATCAGTGCATGATCAGCCACGTGATCAGTGCATGATCAGTTACGTGATCAGTGCATGATCAGTCACGTGATCAGTGCATGGTAGCTACGTGATCAGTGCATGATCAGCCACGTGATCAGTGCATGACAGGCAGGTGATCAGTGCATGATCAGCCACGTGATCAGTGCATGATAGCCACGTGATCAGTGCATGATCAGCCACGTGATCAGTGCATGATCAGCCACGTGATCAGTGCATGATCAGCCACGTGATCAGTGCATGATCAGCCACGTGATCAGTGCATGATCAGTCACGTGATCAGTGCATGATCAGTCACGTGATCAGTGCATGATCATCACGTGATCAGTGCATGATCAGTCATGTGTCAGTGCATGATAGCCTGTGATCAGTGCATGATCAGTCCCGTGATCAGTGCATGATCAGCCACGTGATCAGTGCATGATAGCTACGTGATCAGTGCATGATCAGTCACGTGATCAGTGCATGATCAGCCACGTGATCAGTGCATGATCAGCCACGTGATCAGTGCATGATAGCTGCGTGATCAGTGCATGATCAGTCACGTGATCAGTGTGTGATCAGCCACGTGAACAGTGCATGCTCAGTCACGTGATCAGGGCCTGCTGTGCTGCGTGATTACTGTCTGCTCATCTGCTTGACAATTGCCAGCTGAGCTGCACGATTCCTGCCTGTCATCTGCTTGACAATTGCCAGCTGTGCTGCATAATTCCTGCCTGCTCATCTGCTTGATTATTGCCAGCTGAGCAGCATGATTTCTCACAGCTGAGTTCCATGATTATTGCCTGCTGACTGATTCCTGCCTACTCAGCTCTTTGTTCATTGCCTCCAGAGGCACATGATCAGTGTATGATACCAAACATGATCAGCGCATGATCAGTCACATGATCAGTGCATGATAAGCCACGTGATCAGTGCATGATCAGTCATGTGATCAGTGCATGATCAGTCACGTGATCAGTACATGGTAGCCACGTGATCAGTGCATGATCAGCCACGTGATCAGTGCATGATTCCACGTGATCAGTGCATGATCAGTCACGTGATCAGTGTGTGATCAGCCACGTGATCAGTGCATGATCAGCCACGTGATCAGTGCATGATCAGTCACGTGATCAGTGTGTGATCAGCCACGTGATCAGTGCATGATCAGCCACGTGATCAGTGCATGATAGCCACGTGATCAGTGCATGATCAGTTACGTGATCAGTGCATGATCAGCCACGTGATCAGTGCATGATCAGTCACGTGATCAGTGCATGATCAGCCACGTGATCAGTGCATGATAGCCACGTGATCAGTGCATGATCAGTCACGTGATCAGTGCATGATCAGTCACGTGATCAGTGCATGATCAGCCACGTGATCAGTGCATGATCAGTCACGTGATCAGTGCATGGTAGCTACGTGATCAGTGCATGATCAGCCACGTGATCAGTGCATGATAGCCACGTGATCAGTGCATGATCAGCCACGTGATCAGTGCATGATCAGCCACGTGATCAGTGCATGATCAGTCACGTGATCAGTATGATCAGCCACGTGATCAGTGCATGATCAGCCACGTGATCAGTGCATGATCAGTCACGTGATCAGTGCATGATCAGCCACGTGATCAGTGCATGATCAGCACGTGATCAGTGCATGATCAGCCACGTGATCAGTGCATGATAGCCACGTGATCAGTGCATGATCAGCCACGTGATCAGTGCATGATCAGTCACGTGATCAGTGCATGATCAGTCACGTGACCAGTGCATGGTACCTGCGTGATCATGCATGATCAGTCACGTGATCAGTGTGTGATCAGCCACGTGATCAGTGCATGATATCAGTGCATGATAGCCACGTGATCAGTGCATGATAGCCACGTGATCAGTGCATGATCAGTCACGTGATCAGTGTGTGATCAGCCACGTGATCAGTGCATGATATCCACGTGATCAGTGCATGATAGCCACGTGATCAGTGCATGATCAGTCACGTGATCAGTGCATGATCAGTCACGTGATCAGTGTGTGATCAGCCACGTGATCAGTGCATGATCAGTCACGTGATCAGTGCAGGATCATTACGTGATCAGTGCATGATCAGTCACGTGATCAGTGCATGGTTGCTACGTGATCAGTGCATGATCAGCCACGTGATCAGTGCATGATAGCCACGTGATCAGTGCATGATCAGTCACGTGATCAGTGCATGGTCAGCTACGTGATCAGTGCATGATCAGCCACGTGATCAGTGCATGATAGCCACGTGATCAGTGCATGATCAGTTACGTGATCAGTGCATGATCAGCCACGTGATCAGTGCATGATGCCACGTGATCAGTGCATGATCAGTCACGTGATCAGTGCATGATCAGTCACGTGATCAGTGCATGGTAGCTACGTGATCAGTGCATGATCAGCCACGTGATCAGTGCATGATAGCCACGTGATCAGTGCATGATCAGTTACGTGATCAGTGCATGATCAGCCACGTGATCAGTGCATGATGCCACGTGATCAGTGCATGATCAGTCACGTGATCAGTGTGTGATCAGCCACGTGATCAGTGCATGATCAGCCACGTGATCAGTGCATGATAGCCACGTGATCAGTGCATGATCAGTTACGTGATCAGTGCATGATCAGCCACGTGATCAGTGCATGATCAGCCACGTGATCAGTGCATGATAGCCACGTGATCAGTGCATGATCAGTCACGTGATCAGTGCATGATCAGTCACGTGATCAGTGCATGATCAATTACGTGATCAGTGCATGATCAGTCACGTGATCAGTGGTAGCTACGTGATCATTGCATGATCAGCCACGTGATCAGTGCATGATAGCCACGTGATCAGTGCATGATCAGTCACATGATCAGTGCATGATCATCCACGTGATCAGTGCATGATCAGTCACGTGATCAGTGCATGATCAGACGTGATCAGTGCATGATCAGTCACGTGATCAGTATGATCAGCCACGTGATCAGTGCATGATAGCCACGTAATCAGTGCATGATAGCCAGTGATCAGTGCATGATCAGTCACGTGATCAGTGTGTGATCAGCCACGTGATCAGTGCATGATTGCCACTCATCAGTGCATGATCAGTCACGTGATCAGTGCATGATCAGTCACGTGATCAGTGCATGATCAGCCACGTGATCAGTGCATGATAGCCACGTGATCAGTGCATGATCAGTTACGTGATCAGTGCATGATCAGCCACGTGATCAGTGCATGGTCAGACACGTGAACAGTGTATGATCAGCCACGTGATCAGTGCATGATATCCACGTGATCAGTGCATGATCAGTCACGTGATCAGTGTATGATCAGCCACGTGAACAGTGCATGCTCAGTCACGTGATCAGGGCCTGCTGAGCTGCGTGATTACTGTCTGCTCATCTGCTTGACAATTGCCAGCTGAGCTGCACGATTCCTGCCTGTCATCTGCTTGACAATTACCAGCTGTGCTGCGTAATTCCTGCCTGCTCAGCTGCTTGATTATTGCCAGCTGAGCAGCATGATTCCTCACAGCTGAGTTCCATGATTATTGCCTGCTGTCTGTTTGATTCGTGCCTACTCAGCTCTTTGCTTATTGCCTCCAGAGGCACATGATCAGTGTATGATAGCAAACATGATCAGTGCATGATCAGTCACATGATCAGCGCCATTAAGTCACGTGATCACTACATGATAGTCATGTGATCAGTCCATGCTCAGTCACGGTATCAGTGCATGATCAGCCACGTGATCAGTGCATGATCAGCCACGTGATCAGTGCATGATCAGTCATGTGACCAGTGCATGGTACCTGCGTGATCATGCATGATCAGCCACGTGATCAGTGCATGATAGCCACGTGATCAGTGCATGATCAGTCACGTGATCAGTGCATGATCAGTCACGTGATCAGTGCATGATCAGCCACGTGATCAGTGCATGATCAGTCACGTGATCAGTGCATGATCAGCCACGTGATCAGTGCATGATAGCCACGTGATCAGTGCATGATAGCCACGTGATCAGTGCATGATCAGTCACGTGATCAGTGTGATCAGCCACGTGATCAGTGCATGATAGCCACGTGATCAGTGCATGATAGCCACGTGATCAGTGCATGATTCACGTGATCAGTGCATGATCAGTCACGTGATCAGTGCATGATCAGTCACGTGATCAGTGCATGATCAGCCACGTGATCAGTGCATGATAGCCACGTGATCAGTGCATGATCAGTCACGTGATCAGTGCATGATCAGTCACGTGATCAGTGCATGATCAGCCACGTGATCAGTGCATGATCAGTTACGTGATCAGTGCATGATCAGCCACGTGATCAGTGCATGATCAGTTACGTGATCAGTGCATGATCAGTCACGTGACCAGTACTTGTTAGCCACGTGATCAGTGCATGATCAGCCACGTGATCAGTGCATGACAGGCACGTGATCAGTATGACCAGCCACGTGATCAGTGCATGATAGCCACGTGATCAGTGCATGATCAGCCACGTGATCAGTGCATGATCAGCCACGTGATCAGTGCATGATCAGCCACGTGATCAGTGCATGATCAGTCACGTGATCAGTGCATGATCAGTCACGTGATCAGTGCATGATCAGTCACGTGATCAGTGCATGATCATCACGTGATCAGTGCATGATCAGTCATGTGTCAGTGCATGATAGCGCTGTGATCAGTGCATGATCAGTCCCGTGATCAGTGCATGATCAGCCACGTGATCAGTGCATGATAGCTACGTGATCAGTGCATGATCAGTCACGTGATCAGTGCATGATCAGCCACGTGATCAGTGCATGATCAGCCACGTGATCAGTGCATGTGATCAGTGCATGATCATTCACGTGATCAGTGTGTGATCAGCCACGTGAACAGTGCATGCTCAGTCACGTGATCAGGGCCTGCTGAGCTGCGTGATTACTGTCTGCTCATCTGCTTGACAATTGCCAGCTGAGCTGCACGATTCCTGCCTGTCATCTGCTTGACAATTGCCACCTGTGCTGCATAATTCCTGCCTGCTCATCTGCTTGATTATTGCCAGCTGAGCAGCATGATTTCTCAGAGCTGAGTTCCATGATTATAGCCTGCTGACTGATTCTGCCTACTCAGCTCTTTGTTCATTGCCTCCAGAGGCACATGATCAGTGTATGATAGCAAACATGATCATGCATGATCAGTCACATGATCAATGCATGATAAGCCGTGATCAGTGCATGATCAGTCATGTGATCAGTGCATGATCAGTCACGTGACCAGTGCATGATAGCTGCGTGATCAGTGCATGATCAGCCACGTGATCAGTGCATGATTCCACGTGATCAGTGCATGATCAGTCACGTGATCAGTGTGTGATCAGCCACGTGATCAGTGCATGATCAGCCACGTGATCAGTGCATGATCAGTCACGTGACAGTGCATGATCAGCCACGTGATCAGTGCATGATCAGCCACGTGATCAGTGCATGATAGCCACGTGATCAGTGCATGATCAGTTACGTGATCAGTGCATGATCAGCCACGTGATCAGTGCATGATCAGTCACGTGATCAGTGCATGATCAGCCACGTGATCAGTGCATGATAGCCACGTGATCAGTGCATGATCAGTCACGTGATCAGTGCATGATCAGTCACGTGATCAGTGCATGATCAGCCACGTGATCAGTGCATGATCAGTCACGTGATCAGTGCATGGTAGCTACGTGATCAGTGCATGATCAGCCACGTGATCAGTGCATGATAGCCACGTGATCAGTGCATGATCAGCCACGTGATCAGTGCATGATCAGCCACGTGATCAGTGCATGATCAGTCACGTGATCAGTATGATCAGCCACGTGATCAGTGCATGATAGCCACGTGATCAGTGCATGATCAGTCACGTGATCAGTGCATGATCAGCCACGTGATCAGTGCATGATCAGCACGTGATCAGTATGACCAGCCACGTGATCAGTGCATGATAGCCACGTGATCAGTGCATGATCAGCCACGTGATCAGTGCATGATCAGTCACGTGATCAGTGCATGATCAGTCACGTGACCAGTGCATGGTACCTGCGTGATCATCATGATCAGTCACGTGATCAGTGTGTGATCAGCCACGTGATCAGTGCATGATATCAGTGCATGATAGCCACGTGATCAGTGCATGATAGCCACGTGATCAGTGCATGATCAGTCACGTGATCAGTGTGTGATCAGCCACGTGATCAGTGCATGATAGCCACGTGATCAGTGCATGATAGCCACGTGATCAGTGCATGATCAGTCACGTGATCAGTGCATGATCAGTCACGTGATCAGTGTGTGATCAGCCACGTGATCAGTGCATGATCAGCCACGTGATCAGTGCATGATCAGTTACGTGATCAGTGCATGATCAGTCACGTGATCAGTGCATGATCAGTCACGTGATCAGTGCATGATCAGTTACGTGATCAGTGCATGATCAGTCACGTGATCAGTGCATGGTAGCTACGTGATCAGTGCATGATCAGCCACGTGATCAGTGCATGATAGCCACGTGATCAGTGCATGATCAGTTACGTGATCAGTGCATGATCAGCCACGTGATCAGTGCATGATGCCACGTGATCAGTGCATGATCAGTCACGTGATCAGTGCATGATCAGCCACGTGATCAGTGCATGATCAGTTACGTGATCAGTGCATGATCAGCCACGTGATCAGTGCATGATCAGTCACGTGATCAGTGCATGATCAGCCACGTGATCAGTGCATGATCAGTCACGTGATCAATGCATGATACCTCCATGATCAGTGCACGATCAGTCACGTGATCAGTGCATGATCAGCCACGTGATCAGTGCATGAGTCGTGATCAGTGCATGATCAGCCACGTGATCAGTGCATGATCAGCCACGTGATCAGTGCATGATCAGCCACGTGATCAGTGCATGATCAGTTACGTGAGCAGTGTATGATCAGCCACGTGATCAGTGCATGGTCAGACACGTGAACAGTGTATGATCAGCCACGTGATCAGTGCATGATATCCACGTGATCAGTGCATGATCAGTCACGTGATCAGTGTATGATCAGCCACGTGAACAGTGCATGCTCAGTCACGTGATCAGGGCCTGCTGAGCTGCGTGATTACTGTCTGCTCATCTGCTTGACAATTGCCAGCTGAGCTGCACGATTCCTGCCTGTCATCTGCTTGACAATTGCCAGCTGTGCTGCGTAATTCCTGCCTGCTCAGCTGCTTGATTATTGCCAGCTGAGCAGCATGATTCCTCACAGCTGAGTTCCATGATTATTGCCTGCTGACTGTTTGATTCGTGCCTACTCAGCTCTTTGTTTATTGCCTCCAGAGGCACATGATCAGTGTATGATAGCAAACATGATCAGCGCATGATCAGTCACATGATCAGCGCCATTAAGTCACGTGATCACTACATGATAGTCATGTGATCAGTCCATGCTCAGTCACGGTATCAGTGCATGATCAGCCACGTGATCAGTGCATGATCAGCCACGTGATCAGTGCATGATAGCCACGTGATCAGTGCATGATCAGCCACGTGATCAGTACATGATAGCTACGTGATCAGTGCATGATCAGTCACGTGATCAGTGCATGATCAGCACGTGATCAGTGCATGATCAGCCACGTGATCAGTGCATGATAGCCACGTGATCAGTGCATGATCAGTCACGTGATGGGTGCATGATCAGTCACGTGACAGTACATGGTAGCTACGTGATCATTGCATGATCAGCCACGTGATCAGTGCATATAGCCACTTGATCAGGGCATGATCAGTCACGTGATCAGTGCATGATCAGTCACGTGATCAGTGCATGATAGCCACGTGATCAGTGCATGATAGCCACGTGATCAGTGCATGATCAGTTACGTGAGCAGTGCATGATCAGCCACGTGATCAGTGCATGGTCAGCCAAGTGATCAGTGTATGATCAGCCACGTGATCAGTGCATGATATCCACGTGATCAGTGCATGATCAGTCACGTGATAAGTGCATGATCAGCCACGTGAACAGTGCATGATCAGCCACATGATCAGTGCATGATCAATTAGGTCATCAGTGCATGATCAGTCACGTGACCAGTACATGGTAGCTGTGTGATCAGTGTATGATCAGCCACGTGATCAGTGCATGATAGCCACGTGATCAGTGCATGATCAGTCACGTGATCAGTGAATGATCAGTCACGTGATCAGTGCATGATCAGCCACGTGATCAGTGCATGATCTATTACTTGATCAGTGCATGATCAATCACGTGACCAGTACATGGCAGCTGCGTGATCATTGCATGATCAGCCACGTGATCAGTGCATGATAGCCACGTGATCAGTGCATGATCAGTTACGGGATCAGTGCATGATTATTCACGTGTATAGCGCATGATCAATTACGTGATCAGTGCATGATCAGCCACGTGATCAGTACATGGTAGCCACGTGATCAGTGCATGATCAATCACGTGATCAGTGTATGATCAGCCACGTGAACAGTGCATGCTCAGTCACGTGATAAGGGCCTGCTGAGCTGCGTGATTACTGTCTGCTCATCTGTTGGACAATTGCCAGCTGAGCTGCACGATTCCTGCATGTCATCTGCTTGACAATTGCCAGCTGTGCTGCGTAATTCCTGCCTGCTCAGCTGCTTGATTATTGCCAGCTGAGCAGCATGATTCCTCACACCTGAGTTCCATGATTATTGACTGCTGACTGTATGATTCGTGCCTACTCAGCTCTTTGTTTATTGCCTCCAGAGGCACATGATCAGTGTATGATAGCAAACATGATCAGCACATGATCAGTCACATGATCAGAGCCATTAAGTCACGTGATCACTACTTGATAGTCATGTGATCAGTCCATGCTCAGTCACAGTATCAGTGCATGATCAGCCACGTGATCAGTGCATGATCAGCCACATGATCAGTGCATGATCAGCCACGTGATCAGTGCATGGTCAGACACGTGATCAGTGTATGATCAGCCACGTGATCAGTGCATGATAGCCACGTGATCAGTGCCTTATCAGTTACGTGAGCAGCGTATGATCAGCCACGTGAACAGTGCATTCTCAGTCACGTGATCTGGGCCTGCTGAGCTGCGTGATTACCGTCTGCTCATCTGCTTGACAATTGCCAGCTGAGCTGCACGATTCCTGCCTGTCATCTGCTTGACAATTATCAGCTGTGCTGCGTAATTCCTGCCTGCTCAGCTGCTTGATTATTGCCAGCTGAGCAGCATGATTCCTCACACCTGAGTTCCATGATTATTGCCTGCTGACTGTTTGATTCGTGCCTACTCAGCTCTTTGTTTATTGCCTCCAGAGGCACATGATCAGTGTATGATAGCAAACATGATCAGCGCATGATCAGTCACATGATCAGCGCCATTAAGTCACGTGATCACTACATGATAGTCATGTGATCAGTCCATGCTCAGTCACGGTATCAGTGCATGATCAGCCACGTGATCAGTGCATGATCAGCCACGTGATCAGTTCATGATAGCTATGTGATCAGTTCATGATTTGTCACGTGATCTGTGCATGACCAGGCAGGTGATCAGTGCATGATCAGCCACGTGATCAGTGCATGATAGTCACGTGATCAGTGCATGATCCGTCACCTGATGGGTGTATGATCAGTCACCTGACCAGTACATGGTAGCTACATGATCATTGCATGATCAGCCACGTGATAGTGCATGATAGCCACGTGATCAGTGCATGATCAGTCACGTGATCAGTGCATGATCACACGTTAACAGTGCATGATCAGTCACGTGATCAGTGCATGAACAGCCACGTGATCAGTGCATGATCTGTCACGTGATTAGTGCATGATCATCCACGTGATCAGTGCATGATCAGTCACGTGATCAGTGCATGATCAGACGTGATCAGTGCATGATCAGACTCGTGATAAGTGCATGATAGCCACGTGATCAGTGCATGATCAGTCACGTAATGGGTGTATGATCATTCACGTGACCAGTACATGATAGCTACATGATCAGTGCATGATCAGCCACGTGATTAGTGCATGATAGCCACGTGATCACTGCATGATAGTCATGTGATCAGTCCATGCTCAGTCACAGTATCAGTGCATGATCATCCACGTGATCAGTGCATGATCAGCCACGTGATCAGTGCATGATAGCTATGTGATCAGTTCATGATTTGTCACGTGATCTGTGCATGACCAGCAGGTGATCAGTGTATGATCAGCCACGTGAACAGTGCATGATAGCCACGTGATCAGTGCATGATCAGTCACGTGATGGGTGTATGATCAGTCACTGACCGGTACATGGTAGCTACATGATCATTGCATGATCAGCCACGTGATAGTGCATGATAGCCACGTGATCAGTGCATGATCAGTCACGTGTTCAGTGCATGATCAGTCATGTCATCAGTGCATGATCAGGCACGTGATCAGTGCATGATCAGCCAAGTGATCAGTGCATGATAGCCACGTGATCAGTGCATGATCAGTCACGTGATCACTGCATGATCAGTCACGTGATCAGTGGATGATCAGCCACGTGATCAGTGCATGATCAGCCACATGATCAGTGCATGATCAATTACGTGATCAGTGCATGATCAGTCACGTGATCAGTACATGATAGCTACGTGATCATTGCATGATCAGCCACATGAGCCGTTCATGATAGCCACGAGATCAGTGGATGATCAGTCACGTGATCAGTGCATGATCAGTCACGTTAACAGTGCATGATCAGTCACGTGATCAGTGCATGATCAATTACGTGATCAGTGCATGATCAGTCACGTGACCAGTATATGGTAGCTACGTGATCATTGCGTGATCAGCCGCGTGATCAGTGCATGATAGCCACGTGATCAGTGCATGATCAGCCACGTGATCAGTGCATGATCAGTCATGTGATCAGTGTGTGATCAGCCACGTGATCAGGGCATGATATCCACGTGATCAGTGCATGAGAGCCACGTGATCAGTGCATGATCAGTCACGTGATCATGTGTGATCAGCCACGTGATCAGTGCATGATGAGCCACGTGATCAGTGCAGGATCAATTACGTGATCAGTGTATGATTAGTCACGTGACCAGTACATGGTTGCTACGTGATCGTTGCATGATCAGCCACGTGAGCAGTGCATGATAGCCACGTGATCAGTGCATGATCAGTCACGTGATCAGTACATGATCAGTCACGTGAACAGTGCATGATCATTTACGTGATCTGTGCATGATCAGTCTTGTGACCAGTATATGGTAGCTACGTGATCATTCCATGACGAGCCACGTGAGCAGTGCATGATAGCCACGTGATGTGTACATGATCAGTTACGTGAGCAGAGTATGATCAGCCACGTGATCAGTGCATGAGTGCCACATGATCAGTGCATGATATGTCTCGTGACAGGTGTGTGATCAGCCACGTGAACAGTGCATGTTCAGCCACGTGATCAGTGCATGATAGCAACGTTATCAGTGCATGATCAGTTACCTGAGCACTGTATGATCAGCCACGTGATCAGTGCATGGTCAGACACGTGAACAGTGTATGATCAGCCACGTGATCAGTGCATGATATCCAAGTGATCAGTGCATGATCATCACGTGATCAGTGTAAGATCAGCCACGTGAACAGTGCATGCTCAGTCATGTGATCAGGGCCTGCTGAGCTGCGTGATTACTGTCCGCTCATCTGCTTGACAATTGCCAGCTGAGCTGCACGATTCCTGCCTGTCATCTGCTTGACAATTGCCAGCTGTGCTGCGTAATTCCTGCCTGCTCAGCTGCTTGATTATTGCCAGCTGAGCAGCATGATTCCTCACAGCTGAGTTCCATGATTATTGCCTGCTGACTGTATAATTCGTGCCTACTCAGCTCTTTGTTTATTGCCTCCAGAGGCACATGATCAGTATATGATAGCAAACATTATCAGTGCATGATCAGTCACATGATCAGAGCCATTAAGTCACGTGATCACTACATGATAGTCATGTGATCAGTCCATGCTCAGTCACGGTATCAGTGCATGATCAGCCACGTGATCAGTGCATGATCAGCCAGGTGATCAGTTCATGATAGCTATGTGATCAGTTCATGATTTGTCACGTGATCAGTGCATGATCAGTCACGTGATCAGTGCATGATCAGTCACGTGATCAGTGCATGATCAGTCACGTGATCAGTGCATGATCAGCCACGTGATCAGTGCATGATCAGCCACGTGATCAGTGCATGATCATTACGTGATCAGTGCATGATCAGTCACGTGACCAGTGTATGGTAGCTACGTGATCAGTGCATGATCAGCCACGTGATCAGTGCATGATAGTCACGTGATCAGTGCATGATCAGTCACGTGATCAGTACATGGTAGCTACGTGATCAGTGCATGATCAGCCACGTGATCAGTGCATGATAGCCACGTGATCAGTGCATGATCAGTCACATGATCAGTGCATGATCATCCACGTGATCAGTGCATGGCAGTCATGTGATCAGTGCATGATATAGACGTGATCAGTGCATGATCAGTCACGTGATCAGTGTATGATCAGCCACGTGATCAGTGCATGATAGCCAGTAATGAGTGCATGATAGCCAGTGATCAGTGCATGATCAGTCACGTGATCAGTGTATGATCAGCCACGTGATCAGTGCATGATAGCCACTGATCAGTGCATGATCAGCCACGTGATCAGTGCATGATCAGTTACGTGAGCAGTGTATGATCAGCCACGTGATCAGTGCATGGTCAAACACGTGAACAGTGTATGATCAGCCACGTGATCAGTGCATGATAGCCACGTGATCAGTGCATGATCAGTTACGTGATCAGTGTATGATCAGCCACGTGAACAGTGCATGCTCAGTCACGTGATCTGGGCCTGCTGAGCTGCGTGATTACTGTCTGCTCATCTGCTTGACAATTGCCAGCTGAGCTGCACGATTCCTGCCTGTCATCTGCTTGACAATTATCAGCTGTGCTGCGTAATTCCTGCCTGCTCAGCTGCTTGATTATTGCCAGCTGAGCAGCATGATTCCTCACACCTGAGTTCCATGATTATTGCCTGCTGACTGTTTGATTCGTGCCTACTCAGCTCTTTGTTTATTGCCTCCAGAGGCACATGATCAGTGTATGATAGCAAACATGATCAGCGCATGATCAGTCACATGATCAGCGCCATTAAGTCACGTGATCACTACATGATAGTCATGTGATCAGTCCATGCTCAGTCACGGTATCAGTGCATGATCAGCCACGTGATCAGTGCATGATCAGCCAGGTGATCAGTTCATGATAGCTATGTGATCAGTGCATGATTTGTCACGTGATCAGTGCATGACCAGGCAGGTGATCAGTGCATGATCAGCCACGTGATCAGTGCATGATAGCCACGTGATCAGTGCATGATCAGTCACCTGATGGGTGTATGATCAGTCACGTGACCAGTACATGGTAGCTACATGATCATTGCATGATCAGCCACGTGAGTAGTGCATGATAGCCACGTGATCAGTGCATGATCAGTCACGTGATCAGTGCATGATCAGTCACGTGAACAGTGCATGATCAGTCACGTGATCAGTGCATGATCAGCCACGTGATCAGTGCATGATCAGTCACGTGATCAGTGCATGATCATCCACGTGATCAGTGCATGATCAGTCACGTGATCAGTGCATGATATAGACGTGATCAGTGCATGATCAGTCACGTGATCAGTGCATGATCAGTCACGTGATCAGTGCATGATCAGTCACGTGATCAGTGCATGATCAATTACGTGATCAGTGCATGATCAGTCACGTGACCAGTACATGGTAGCTACGTGATCAGTGCATGATCAGCTGCGTGATCAGTGCATGATAGCCACGTGATCAGTGCATGATCAGTCACGTGATCAGTGTATGATCATCCACGTGATCAGTGCATGATCAGTCACGTGATCAGTGCATGATATAGACGTGATCAGTGCATGATCAGTCACGTGATCAGTGCATGATCAGCCACGTGATCAGTGCATGATAGCCAGTTAATCAGTGCATGATAGCCAGTGATCAGTGCATGATCAGTCACGTGATCAGTGCATGATCAGCCACGTGATCAGTGCATGATAGCCACTGATCAGTGCATGATCAGCCACGTGATCAGTGCATGATCAGTTACGTGAGCAGTGTATGATCAGCCACGTGATCAGTGCATGGTCAGACACGTGAACAGTGTATGATCAGCCACGTGATCAGTGCATGATAGCCACGTGATCAGTGCATGATCAGTTACGTGATCAGTGTATGATCAGCCACGTGAACAGTGCATGCTCAGTCACGTGATCAGGGCCTGCTGAGCTGCGTGATTACTGTCTGCTCATCTGCTTGACAATTGCCAGCTGAGCTGCACGATTCCTGCCTGTCATCTGCTTGACAATTGTCAGCTGTGCTGCGTAATTCCTGCCTGCTCAGCTGCTTGATTATTGCCAGCTGAGCAGCATGATTCCTCACACCTGAGTTCCATGATTATTGCCTGCTGACTGTTTGATTCGTGCCTACTCAGCTCTTTGTTTATTGCCTCCAGAGGCACATGATCAGTGTATGATAGCAAACATGATCAGCGCATGATCAGTCACATGATCAGCGCCATTAAGTCACGTGATCACTACATGATAGTCATGTGATCAGTCCATGCTCAGTCACGGTATCAGTGCATGATCAGCCACGTGATCAGTGCATGATCTGTCACATGATTAGTGTATGATCATCCACGTGATCAGTGCATGGGCAGTCATGTGATCAGTGCATGATATAGACGTGATCAGTGCATGATCAGTCACGTGATCAG
The DNA here is from genome assembly GCF_032452875.1 of Bos javanicus. Lineage (NCBI taxonomy): Eukaryota > Metazoa > Chordata > Mammalia > Artiodactyla > Bovidae > Bos > Bos javanicus. Next base: position 84,204 of record NW_026893920.1, on the reverse strand, counting down.
TGCATGATAGCCACGTGATCAGTGCATGATCAGTCACCTGATGGGTGTATGATCATTCACGTGACCTGTACATGGTAGCTACATGATCATTGCATGATCAGCCACGTGAGTAGTGCATGATAGCCACGTGATCACTACATGATCAGTCATGTGATCAGTCCATGCTCAGTCACGTATCAGTGCATGATCAGCCACGTGATCAGTGCATGATCAGCCACGTGATCAGTGCATGATAGCTATGTGATCAGTGCATGATTTGTCACGTGATCAGTGCATGATCAGTCACGTGATCAGTGCATGATCAGCCACGTGATCAGTGCATGATAGCCACGTGATCAGTGCATGATCAGTCACGTGATCAGTGCATGATCAGTCACTGACCAGTACATGGTAGCTACGTGATCAGTGCATGATCAGCCACGTGATAGTGCATGATAGCCACGTGATCAGTGCATGATCAGTCACGTGATCAGTGCATGATCAGTCATGTGATCAGTGCATGATCAGGCACGTGATCAGTGCATGATCAGCCACGTGATCAGTGCATGATAGCCACGTGATCAGTGCATGATCAGTCACGTGATCAGTGCATGATCAGTCACGTGATCAGTGCATGATCAGCCACGTGATCAGTGCATGATCAGCCACGTGATCAGTGCATGATCAATTACGTGATCAGTGCATGATCAGTCACGTGACCAGTATATGGTAGCTACGTGATCAGTGCATGATCAGCCACGTGATCAGTGCATGATAGCCACGTGATCAGTGCATGATCAGTCACGTGATCAGTGCATGATCAGTCACGTGATCAGTGCATGATAAGTCACGTGATCAGTGCATGATCAATTACGTGATCAGTGCATGATCAGTCACGTGACCAGTGCATGATAGCTACGTGATCATTGCATGATCAGCCACGTGATCAGTGCATGATAGCCACGTGATCAGTGCATGATAGCCACGTGATCAGTGCATGATCAGTCACGTGATCGTGTGTGATCAGCCACGTGATCAGTGCATGATAGCCACGTGATCAGTGCATGATAGCCACGTGATCAGTGCATGATCAGCCACGTGATCAGTGCATGATCAGTCACGTGATCATGTGTGATCAGCCACGTGATCAGTGCATGATCAGCCACGTGATCAGTGCATGATCAGTCACGTGATCAGTGCATGATCAGTCACGTGATCAGTGCATGATCAGTCACGTGATCAGTGCATGATCAGTTACGTGATCAGTGCATGATCAGTCACGTGACCAGTATATGGTAGCTACGTGATCATTCCATGACAGCCACGTGAGCAGTGCATGATAGCCACGTGATGTGTGCATGATGAGTTACGTGATCAGTGTATGATCAGCCACGTGATCAGTGCATGAGTGCCACGTGATCAGTGCATGATATGTCACGTGACAGTGTGTGATCAGCCACGTGATCAGTGCATGATCAGTTACCTGAGCACTGTATGATCAGCCACGTGATCAGTGCATGGTCAGACACGTGAACAGTGTATGATCAGCCACGTGATCAGTGCATGATATCCAAGTGATCAGTGCATGATCATCACGTGATCAGTGTATGATCAGCCACGTGAACAGTGCCTGCTCAGTCACGTGATCAGGGCCTGCTGAGCTGCGTGATTACTGTCTGCTCATCTGCTTGACAATTGCCAGCTGAGCTGCACGATTCCTGCCTGTCATCTGCTTGACAATTGACAGCTGTGCTGCGTAATTCCTGCCTGCTCAGCTGCTTGATTATTGCCAGCTGAGCAGCATGATTCCTCACAGCTGAGTTCCATGATTATTGCCTGCTGACTGTATAATTCGTGCCTACTCAGCTCTTTGTTTATTGCCTCCAGAGGCACATGATCAGTATATGATAGCAAACATTATCAGTGCATGATCAGTCACATGATCAGTGCCATTAAGTCACGTGATCACTACATGATAGTCATGTGATCATTCCATGCTCAGTCACGGTATCAGTGCATGATCAGCCACGTGATCAGTGCATGATCAGCCAGGTGATCAGTTCATGATAGCTATGTGATCAGTGCATGATTTGTCACGTGATCTGTGCATGACCAGGCGTGATCAGTGCATGATCAGTCACGTGATCAGTGCATGATCAGTCACGTGATCAGTGCATGATCAGCCACGTGATCAGTGCATGATCAGCCACGTGATCAGTGCATGATCAGTTACGTGATCAGTGCATGATCAGTCACGTGACCAGTACATGGTAGCTACGTGATCAGTGCATGATCAGCCACGTGATCAGTGCATGATAGCCACGTGATCAGTGCATGATCAGTCACGTGATCAGTGCATGATCAGCTCACGTGATCAGTGCATGATCAGTCACGTGATCAGTGCATGATCAATTACGTGATCAGTGCATGATCAGTCACGTGACCAGTACATGGTAGCTACATGATCATTGCATGAACAGCCACGTGAGCAGTGCATGATAGCCACGTGATCAGTGCATGATCAGTCACATGATCAGTGTATGATCATCCACGTGATCAGTGCATGATCAGTCATGTGATCAGTGCATGATATAGACGTGATCAGTGCATGATCAGTCACGTGATCAGTGTATGATCAGCCACGTGATCAGTGCATGATAGCCAGTTAATGAGTGCATGATAGCCAGTGATCAGTGCATGATCAGTCACGTGATCAGTGTATGATCAGCCACGTGATCAGTGCATGATAGCCACTGATCAGTGCATGATCAGCCACGTGATCAGTGCATGATCAGTTACGTGAGCAGTGTATGATCAGCCACGTGATCAGTGCATGGTCAAACACATGAACAGTGTATGATCAGCCACGTGATCAGTGCATGATAGCCACGTGATCAGTGCATGATCAGTTACGTGATCAGTGTATGATCAGCCACGTGAACAGTGCATGCTCAGTCACGTGATCAGGGCCTGCTGAGCTGCGTGATTACTGTCTGCTCATCTGCTTGACAATTGCCAGCTGAGCTGCACGATTCCTGCCTGTCATCTGCTTGACAATTGCCAGCTGTGCTGCGTAATTCCTGCCTGCTCAGCTGCTTGATTATTGCCAGCTGAGCAGCATGATTCCTCACACCTGAGTTCCATGATTATTGCCTGCTGACTGTTTGATTCGTGCCTACTCAGCTCTTTGTTTATTGCCTCCAGAGGCACATGATCAGTGTATGATAGCAAACATGATCAGCGCATGATCAGTCACATGATCAGCGCCATTAAGTCACGTGATCACTACATGATAGTCATGTGATCAGTCCATGCTCAGTCACGGTATCAGTGCATGATCAGCCACGTGATCAGTGCATGATCAGCCGTGATCAGTGCATGATAGCTACGTGATCAGTGCATGATTTGTCACGTGATCAGTGCATGATCAGGCAGGTGATCAGTGCATGATCAGCCACGTGATCAGTGCATGATAGCCACGTGATCAGTGCATGATCAGTCACCTGATGGGTGTATGATCAGTCACGTGACCAGTACATGGTAGCTACATGATCATTGCATGATCAGCCACGTGAGTAGTGCATGATAGCCACGTGATCAGTGCATGATCAGTCACGTGATCAGTGCATGATCAGTCACGTGATCAGTGCATGATCAGTCACGTGATCAGTGCATGATCAGCCACGTGATCAGTGCATGATCTGTCACGTGATTAGTGTATGATCATCCACGTGATCAGTGCATGATCAGTCACGTGATCAGTGCATGATATAGACGTGATCAGTGCATGATCAGTCACGTGATCAGTGCATGATAGCCACGTGATCAGTGCATGATCAGTCACGTGATGGGTGCATGATCAGTCACGTGATCAGTGCATGGTAGCTACGTGATCAGTGCATGATCAGCCACGTGATCAGTGCATGATAGCCACGTGATCACTACATGATCAGTCATGTGATCAGTCACGTGATCAGTGCATGATCAGCCACGTGATCAGTGCATGATCAGCCACGTGATCAGTGCATGATAGCTATGTGATCAGTGCATGATTTGTCACGTGATCAGTGCATGATCAGGCACGTGATCAGTGCATGATCAGCCACGTGATCAGTGCATGATAGCCACGTGATCAGTGCATGATCAGTCACGTGATGGGTGCATGATCAGTCAACTGACCAGTACATGGTAGCTACGTGATCAGTGCATGATCAGCCACGTGATCAGTGCATGATAGCCACGTGATCAGTGCATGATCAGTCACGTGATCAGTGCATGATCAGTCACGTGATCAGTGCATGATCAGGCACGTGATCAGTGCATGATCAGCCACGTGATCAGTGCATGATAGCCACGTGATCAGTGCATGATCAGTCACGTGATCAGTGCATGATCAGTCACGTGATCAGTGCATGATCAGCCACGTGATCAGTGCATGATCAGCCACGTGATCAGTGCATGATCAGTTACGTGATCAGTGCATGATCAGTCACGTGATCAGTATATGGTAGCCACGTGATCAGTGCATGATCAGCCACGTGATCAGTGCATGATAGCCACGTGATCAGTGCATGATCAGCCACGTGATCAGTGCATGATCAGCCACGTGATCAGTGCATGATCAGTCACGTGATCAGTGCATGATCAGTTACGTGATCAGTGCATGGTCAGACACGTGAACAGTGTATGATCAGCCACGTGATCAGTGCATGATATCCAAGTGATCAGTGCATGATCATCACGTGATCAGTGTATGATCAGCCACGTGAACAGTGCCTGCTCAGTCACGTGATCAGGGCCTGCTGAGCTGCGTGATTACTGTCTGCTCATCTGCTTGACAATTGCCAGCTGAGCTGCACGATTCCTGCCTGTCATCTGCTTGACAATTGCCAGCTGTGCTGCGTAATTCCTGCCTGCTCAGCTGCTTGATTATTGCCAGCTGAGCAGCATGATTCCTCACAGCTGAGTTCCATGATTATTGCCTGCTGACTGTATAATTCGTGCCTACTCAGCTCTTTGTTTATTGCCTCCAGAGGCACATGATCAGTATATGATAGCAAACATTATCAGTGCATGATCAGTCACATGATCAGTGCCATTAAGTCACGTGATCACTACATGATAGTCATGTGATCAGTCCATGCTCAGTCACGGTATCAGTGCATGATCAGCCACGTGATCAGTGCATGATAGCTATGTGATCAGTGCATGATTTGTCACGTGATCAGTGCATGATCAGGCACGTGATCAGTGCATGATCAGTCACGTGATCAGTGCATGATCAGTCACGTGATCAGTGCATGATCAGTCACGTGATCAGTGCATGATCAGCCACGTGATCAGTGCATGATCAGCCACGTGATCAGTGCATGATCAGTTACGTGATCAGTGCATGATCAGTCACGTGACCAGTGCATGGTAGCCACGTGATCATTGCATGATCAGCCACATGAGCCGTGCATGATAGCCACGTGATCAGTGCATGATCAGTCACGTGATCAGTGCATGATCACTCACGTTAACAGTGCATGATAAGTCACCTGATCAGTGCATGATCAATTACGTGATCAGTGCATGATCAGACACGTGACCAGTACATGTTAGCTACGTGATCATTGCATGATCAGCCACGTGATCAGTGCATGATAGCCACGTGATCAGTGCATGATCAGTCGCATGATCAGTGCATGATCATCCGTGATCAGTGCATGATCAGTCACGTGATCAGTGCATGATATAGACGTGATCAGTGCATGATCAGTCACGTGATCAGTGCATGATCAGCCACGTGATCAGTGCATGATAGCCAGTTAATCAGTGCATGATAGCCAGTGATCAGTGCATGATCAGTCACGTGATCAGTGTATGATCAGCCACGTGATCAGTGCATGATCAGCCACGTGATCAGTGCATGATCAGCCACGTGATCAGTGCATGATCAGTTACGTGAGCAGTGTATGATCAGCCACGTGATCAGTGCATGGTCAGACACGTGAACAGTGTATGATCAGCCACGTGATCAGTGCATGATAGCCACGTGATCAGTGCATGATCAGTTACGTGATCAGTGCATGATCAGCCACGTGAACAGTGCATGCTCAGTCACGTGATCTGGGCCTGCTGAGCCGCGTGATTACCGTCTGCTCATCTGCTTGACAATTGCCAGCTGAGCTGCACGATTCCTGCCTGTCATCTGCTTGACAATTGTCAGCTGTGCTGCGTAATTCCTGCCTGCTCAGCTGCTTGATTATTGCCAGCTGAGCAGCATGATTCCTCACACCTGAGTTCCATGATTATTGCCTGCTGACTGTTTGATTCGTGCCTACTCAGCTCTTTGTTTATTGCCTCCAGAGGCACATGATCAGTGTATGATAGCAAACATGATCAGCGCATGATCAGTCACATGATCAGCGCCGTTAAGTCACGTGATCACTACATGATAGTCATGTGATCAGTCCATGCTCAGTCACGGTATCAGTGCATGATCAGCCACGTGATCAGTGCATGATCAGCCACGTGATCAGTGCATGATAGCTACGTGATCAGTGCATGATTTGTCACGTGATCAGTGCATGATCAGGCACGTGATCAGTGCATGATCAGCCACGTGATCAGTGCATGATAGCCACGTGATCAGTGCATGATCAGTCACCTGATGGGTGTATGATCAGTCACGTGACCAGTACATGGTAGCTACATGATCATTGCATGATCAGCCACGTGAGTAGTGCATGATAGCCACGTGATCAGTGCATGATCAGTCACGTGATCAGTGCATGATCAGTCACGTGATCAGTGCATGATAGTCACGTGATCAGTGCATGATCAGTTACGTGATCAGTGCATGATCAGCCACGTGATCAGTACATGATAGCTACGTGATCAGTGCATGATCAGCCACGTGATCAGTGCATGATAGCCACGTGATCAGTGCATGATCAGCCACGTGATCAGTGCATGATCAGTCACGTGATCAGTGCATGGTAGCTACGTGATCAGTGCATGATCAGCCACGTGATCAGTGCATGATAGCCACGTGATCAGTGCATGATCAGTCGCATGATCAGTGCATGATCATCCACGTGATCAGTGCATGATCAGTCACGTGATCAGTGCATGATATAGACGTGATCAGTGCATGATCAGTCACGTGATCAGTGCATGATAGCCACGTGATCAGTGCATGATCAGTCACGTGATGGGTGCATGATCATTCACGTGACCAGTACATGGTAGCTACATGATCAGTGCATGATCAGCCACGTGATAGTGCATGATAGCCACGTGATCAGTGCATGATAGTCACGTGATCAGTGCATGATCAGTCACGTGATCAGTGCATGATCAGCCACGTGATCAGTGCATGATCAGCCACGTGATCAGTGCATGATAGCTACGTGATCAGTGCATGATTTGTCACGTGATCAGTGCATGATCAGGCACGTGATCAGTGCATGATCAGCCACGTGATCAGTGCATGATAGCCACGTGATCAGTGCATGATCAGTCACGTGATGGGTGTATGATCAGTCACTGACCGGTACATGGTAGCTACGTGATCATTGCATGATCAGCCACGTGAGTAGTGCATGATAGCCACGTGATCAGTGCATGATCAGTCACGTGATCAGTGCATGATCAGTCATGTGATCAGTGCATGATCAGGCACGTGATCAGTGCATGATCAGCCACGTGATCAGTGCATGATAGCCACGTGATCAGTGCATGATCAGTCACGTGATCAGTGCATGATCAGTCACGTGATCAGTGCATGATCAGCCACGTGATCAGTGCATGATCAGCCACGTGATCAGTGCATGATCAATCACGTGATCAGTGCATGATCAGTCACGTGATCAGTATATGGTAGCCACGTGATCAGTGCATGATCAGCCACGTGATCAGTGCATGATAGCCACGTGATCAGTGCATGATCAGTCACGTGATCAGTGCATGATCATCACGTGATCAGTGCATGATCAGTCACGTGATCAGTGCATGATCAATTACGTGATCAGTGCATGATCAGTCACGTGATCAGTACATGATAGCTACGTGATCATTGCATGATCAGCCACGTGATCAGTGCATGATAGCCACGTGATCAGTGCATGATAGCCACGTGATCAGTGCATGATCAGTCATGTGATACGTGTGTGATCAGCCACGTGATCAGGGCATGATATCCACGTGATCAGTGCATGATAGCCACGTGATCAGTGCATGATAGCCACGTGATCAGTGCATGATCAGTCACGTGATACATGTGTGATCAGCCACGTGATCAGTGCATGATGAGCCACGTGATCAGTGCAGGATCAATTACGTGATCAGTGCATGATCAGTCACGTGACCAGTACATGGTTGCTACGTGATCATTGCATGATCAGCCACGTGAGCAGAGCATGATAGCCACGTGATCAGTGCATGATCAGTCACGTGATCAGTACATGATCAGTCACGTGAACAGTGCATGATCATTTACGTGATCTGTGCATGATCAGTCACGTGACCAGTATATGGTAGCTACGTGATCATTCCATGACGAGCCACGTGAGCACTGCATGATAGCCACGTGATGTGTGCATGATGAGTTACGTGAGCAGAGTATGATCAGCCACGTGATCAGTGCATGAGTGCCACGTGATCAGTGCATGATATGTCACGTGACAGGTGCGTGATCAGCCACGTGAACACTGCATGTTCAGCCACGTGATCAGTGCATGATAGCCACGTGATCAGTGCATGATCAGTTACCTGAGCACTGTATGATCAGCCACGTGATCAGTGCATGGTCAGACACGTGAACAGTGTATGATCAGCCACGTGATCAGTGCATGATATCCAAGTGATCAGTGCATGATCATCACGTGATCAGTGTATGATCAGCCACGTGAACAGTGCCTGCTCAGTCACGTGATCAGGGCCTGCTGAGCTGCGTGATTACTGTCTGCTCATCTGCTTGACAATTGCCAGCTGAGCTGCACGATTCCTGCCTGTCATCTGCTTGACAATTGCCAGCTGTGCTGCGTAATTCCTGCCTGCTCAGCTGCTTGATTATTGCCAGCTGAGCAGCATGATTCCTCACAGCTGAGTTCCATGATTATTGCCTGCTGACTGTATAATTCGTGCCTACTCAGCTCTTTGTTTATTGCCTCCAGAGGCACATGATCAGTATATGATAGCAAACATGATCAGTGCATGATCAGTCACATGATCAGCGCCATTAAGTCACGTGATCACTACATGATAGTCATGTGATCAGTCCATGCTCAGTCACGGTATCAGTGCATGATCAGCCACGTGATCAGTGCATGATCAGCCAGGTGATCAGTTCATGATAGCTATGTGATCAGTGCATGATTTGTCACGTGATCAGTGCATGACCAGGCAGGTGATCAGTGCATGATCAGTCACGTGATCAGTGCATGATCAGTTACGTGATCAGTGCATGATCAGTCACGTGACCAGTACATGGTAGCACGTGATCATTGCATGATCAGCCACGTGATCAGTGCATGATAGCCACGTGATCAGTGCATGATCAGTCACGTGATCAGTGCATGATCACGTGATCAGTGCATGATCAGCCACGTGATCAGTGCATGATAGCCACGTGATCAGTGCATGATCAGTCACGTGATCAGTGCATGATCACTCACGTTAACAGTGCATGATAAGTCACGTGATCAGTGCATGATCAATTACGTGATCAGTGCATGATCAGTCACGTGACCAGTACATGGTAGCTACGTGATCATTGCATGAACAGCCGCGTGAGCAGTGCATGATAGCCACGTGATCAGTGCATGATCAGTCACATGATCAGTGTATGATCATCGGGTGATCAGTGCATGGTCAGTCATGTGATCAGTGCATGATATAGCCGTGATCAGTGCATGATCAGTCACGTGATCAGTGCATGATCAGCCACGTGATCAGTGCATGATTAATGAGTGCACGATAGCCAGTGATCAGTGCATGATCAGTCACGTGATCAGTGCATGATCAGCCACGTGATCAGTGCATGATAGCCACTGATCAGTGTATGATCAGCCACGTGATCAGTGCATGGTCAGACACGTGAACAGTGTATGATCAGCCACGTGATCAGTGCATGATAGCCACGTGATCAGTGCATGATCAGTTACGTGATCAGTGTATGATCAGCCACGTGAACAGTGCATGCTCAGTCACGTGATCTGGGCCTGCTGAGCTGCGTGATTACTGTCTGCTCATCTGCTTGACAATTGCCAGCTGAGCTGCACGATTCCTGCCTGTCATCTGCTTGACAATTGTCAGCTGTGCTGCGTAATTCCTGCCTGCTCAGCTGCTTGATTATTGCCAGCTGAGCAGCATGATTCCTCACACCTGAGTTCCATGATTATTGCCTGCTGACTGTTTGATTCGTGCCTACTCAGCTCTTTGTTTATTACATCCAGAGGCACATGATCAGTGTATGATAGCAAACATGATCAGCGCATGATCAGTCACATGATCAGCGCCATTAAGTCACGTGATCACTACATGATAGTCATGTGATCAGTCCATGCTCAGTCACGGTATCAGTGCATGATCAGCCACGTGATCAGTGCATGATCTGTCACATGATCAGTGTATGATCATCCACGTGATCAGTGCATGGGCAGTCATGTGATCAGTGCATGATATAGACGTGATCAGTGCATGATCAGTCACGTGATCAGTGCATGATAGCCACGTGATCAGTGCATGATCAGTCACCTGATGGGTGTATGATCATTCACGTGACCTGTACATGGTAGCTATATGATCATTGCATGATCAGCCACGTGAGTAGTGCATGATAGCCACGTGATCAGTGCATGATCAGTCACGTGATCAGTGCATGATCAGTCATGTGATCAGTGCATGATCAGGCACGTGATCAGTGCATGATCAGCCACGTGATCAGTGCATGATAGCCACGTGATCAGTGCATGATCAGTCACGTGATCAGTGCATGATCAGTCACGTGATCAGTGCATGATCAGCCACGTGATCAGTGCATGATCAGCCACGTGATCAGTGCATGATCAGTCACGTGATCAGTGCATGATCAGTCACGTGATCAGTGCATGGTAGCTACGTGATCAGTGCATGATCAGCCACGTGATCAGTGCATGATAGCCACGTGATCAGTGCATGATCAGTCACGTGATCAGTGCATGATCAGTCACGTGATCAGTGCATGGTAGCTACGTGATCAGTGCATGATCAGCCACGTGATCAGTGCATGATAGCCACGTGATCAGTGCATGATCAGTCACGTGATCAGTGCATGATCATCCGGGTGATCAGTGCATGATCAGCCACGTGATCAGTGCATGATATAGCCGTGATCAGTGCATGATCAGTCACGTGATCAGTGCATGATCAGCCACGTGATCAGTGCATGATAGCCACGTAATCAGTGCATGATAGCCAGTGATCAGTGCATGATCAGTCACGTGATCAGTGCATGATCAGCCACGTGATCAGTGCATGATAGCCACGTGATCAGTGCATGATCAGCCACGTGATCAGTGCATGGTCAGACACGTGAACAGTGTATGATCAGCCACGTGATCAGTGCATGATAGCCACGTGATCAGTGCATGATCAGTTACGTGATCAGTGTATGATCAGCCACGTGAACAGTGCATGCTCAGTCACGTGATCAGGGCCTGCTGAGCTGCGTGATTACCGTCTGCTCATCTGCTTGACAATTGCCACTTGAGCTGCACGATTCCTGCCTGTCATCTGCTTGACAATTGTCAGCTGTGCTGCGTAATTCCTGCCTGCCCAGCTGCTTGATTATTGCCAGCTGAGCAGCATGATTCCTCACACCTGAGTTCCATGATTATTGCCTGCTGACTGTTTGATTCGTGCCTACTCAGCTCTTTGTTTATTGCCTCCAGAGGCACATGATCAGTGTATGATAGCAAACATGATCAGCGCATGATCAGTCACATGATCAGCGCCATTAAGTCACGTGATCACTACATGATAGTCATGTGATCAGTCCATGCTCAGTCACGGTATCAGTGCATGATCAGCCACGTGATCAGTGCATGATCAGCCACGTGATCAGTGCATGATAGCTATGTGATCAGTGCATGATTTGTCACGTGATCAGTGCATGATCAGGCACGTGATCAGTGCATGATCAGTCACGTGATCAGTGCATGATCAGTCACGTGATCAGTGCATGATCAGTCACGTGATCAGTGCATGATCAGCCACGTGATCAGTGCATGATCAGTCACGTGATCAGTGCATGATCAGCCACGTGATCAGTGCATGATCAGTCACGTGATCAGTGCATGATATAGACGTGATCAGTGCATGATCAGTCACGTGATCAGTGCATGATAGCCACGTGATCAGTGCATGATCAGTCACGTGATCAGTGCATGATCAGTCACGTGATCAGTACATGATAGCTACGTGATCAGTGCATGATCAGCCACGTGATCAGTGCATGATAGCCACGTGATCAGTGCATGATCAGTCACGTGATCAGTGCATGATCAGTCACGTGATCAGTGCATGATCAGGCACGTGATCAGTGCATGATCAGCCACGTGATCAGTGCATGATAGCCACGTGATCAGTGCATGATCAGTCACGTGATCAGTACATGATCAGTCACGTGATCAGTGCATGATCATTTACGTGATCAGTGCATGATCAGTCACGTGACCAGTATATGGTAGCTACGTGATCATTCCATGACGAGCCACGTGAGCAGTGCATGATAGCCACGTGATGTGTGCATGATCAGTTACGTGAGCAGTGTATGATCAGCCACGTGATCAGTGCATGAGTGCCACGTGATCAGTGCATGATATGTCACGTGACAGGTGTGTGATCAGCCACGTGACAGTGCATGTTCAGCCACGTGATCAGTGCATGATAGCCACGTGATCAGTGCATGATCAGTTACGTGAGCAGTGTATGATCAGCCACGTGATCAGTGCATGGTCAGACACGTGAACAGTGTATGATCAGCCACGTGATCAGTGCATGATATCCAAGTGATCAGTGCATGATCATCACGTGATCAGTGTATGATCAGCCACGTGAACAGTGCATGCTCAGTCACGTGATCAGGGCCTGCTGAGCTGCGTGATTACTGTCTGCTCATCTGCTTGACAATTGCCAGCTGAGCTGCACGATTCCTGCCTGTCATCTGCTTGACAATTGCCAGCTGTGCTGCGTAATTCCTGCCTGCTCAGCTGCTTGATTATTGCCAGCTGAGCAGCATGATTCCTCACAGCTGAGTTCCATGATTATTGCCTGCTGACTGTTTGATTCGTGCCTACTCAGCTCTTTGTTTATTGCCTCCAGAGGCACATGATCAGTGTATGATAGCAAACATGATCAGCGCATGATCAGTCACATGATCAGCGCCATTAAGTCACGTGATCACTACATGATAGTCATGTGATCAGTCCATGCTCAGTCACGGTATCAGTGCATGATCAGCCACGTGATCAGTGCATGATCAGCCACGTGATCAGTTCATGATAGCCACGTGATCAGTGCATGATCAGTCACGTGATCAGTGCATGACCAGGCAGGTGATCAGTGCATGATCAGCCACGTGATCAGTGCATGATAGCCACGTGATCAGTGCATGATCAGTCACCTGATGGGTGTATGATCAGTCACGTGACCAGTACATGGTAGCTACATGATCATTGCATGATCAGCCACGTGAGTAGTGCATGATAGCCACGTGATCAGTGCATGATCAGTCACGTGATCAGTGCATGATCAGTCATGTGATCAGTGCATGATCAGGCACGTGATCAGTGCATGATCAGCCACGTGATCAGTGCATGATAGCCACGTGATCAGTGCATGATCAGTCACGTGATCAGTGCATGATCAGTCACGTGATCAGTGCATGATCAGCCACGTGATCAGTGCATGATCAGCCACGTGATCAGTGCATGATCAATCACGTGATCAGTGCATGATCAGTCACGTGACCAGTGCATGGTAGCTACGTGATCAGTGCATGATCAGCCACGTGATCAGTGCATGATAGCCACGTGATCAGTGCATGATCAGTCACGTGATCAGTGCATGATCACTCACGTGATCAGTGCATGATCAGTCACGTGATCAGTGCATGATCAATTACGTGATCAGTGCATGATCAGTCACGTGACCAGTACATGGTAGCTACGTGATCATTGCATGATCAGCCACGTGATCAGTGCATGATAGCCACGTGATCAGTGCATGATCAGTCACATGATCAGTGCATGATCATCCACGTGATCAGTGCATGATCAGTCACGTGATCAGTGCATGATATAGACGTGATCAGTGCATGATCAGTCACGTGATCAGTGCATGATCAGCCACGTGATCAGTGCATGATAGCCACGTGATGAGTGCATGATAGCCAGTGATCAGTGCATGATCAGTCACGTGATCAGTGCATGATCAGCCACGTGATCAGTGCATGATCAGCCACGTGATCAGTGTATGATCAGCCACGTGATCAGTGCATGGTCAGACACGTGAACAGTGTATGATCAGCCACGTGATCAGTGCATGATAGCCACGTGATCAGTGCATGATCAGTCACGTGATCAGTGTATGATCAGCCACGTGAACAGTGCATGCTCAGTCACGTGATCTGGGCCTGCTGAGCTGCGTGATTACTGTCTGCTCATCTGCTTGACAATTGCCAGCTGAGCTGCACGATTCCTGCCTGTCATCTGCTTGACAATTGTCAGCTGTGCTGCGTAATTCCTGCCTGCTCAGCTGCTTGATTATTGCCAGCTGAGCAGCATGATTCCTCACACCTGAGTTCCATGATTATTGCCTGCTGACTGTTTGATTCGTGCCTACTCAGCTCTTTGTTTATTGCCTCCAGAGGCACATGATCAGTGTATGATAGCAAACATGATCAGCGCATGATCAGTCACATGATCAGCGCCATTAAGTCACGTGATCACTACATGATAGTCATGTGATCAGTCCATGCTCAGTCACGGTATCAGTGCATGATCAGCCACGTGATCAGTGCATGATCTGTCACATGATCAGTGTATGATCATCCACGTGATCAGTGCATGGGCAGTCATGTGATCAGTGCATGATATAGACGTGATCAGTGCATGATCAGTCACGTGATCAGTGCATGATAGCCACGTGATCAGTGCATGATCAGTCACCTGATGGGTGTATGATCATTCACGTGACCTGTACATGGTAGCTACATGATCATTGCATGATCAGCCACGTGAGTAGTGCATGATAGCCACGTGATCAGTGCATGATCAGTCACGTGATCAGTGCATGATCAGTCATGTGATCAGTGCATGATCAGCACGTGATCAGTGCATGATCAGCCACGTGATCAGTGCATGATAGCCACGTGATCAGTGCATGATCAGTCACGTGATCAGTGCATGATCAGTCACGTGATCAGTGCATGATCAGCCACGTGATCAGTGCATGATCAGTCACGTGATCAGTATATGTAGCTACGTGATCAGTGCATGACAGCCACGTGATCAGTGCATGATAGCCACGTGATCAGTGCATGATCAGTTACGTGATCAGTGTATGATCAGCCACGTGATCAGTGCATGATGCCACGTGATCAGTGCATGATCAGTCACGTGATCAGTGCATGATCAGCCACGTGATCAGTGCATGATCAGCCACGTGATCAGTGCATGATAGCCACGTGATCAGTGCATGATCAGTCACGTGATCAGTGCATGATCAGTCACGTGATCAGTGCATGATCAGCCACGTGATCAGTGCATGATCAGCCACGTGATCAGTGCATGATCAGTCACGTGATCAGTGCATGATCAGTCACGTGATCAGTGCATGATCAGCCACGTGATCAGTGCATGATCAGCCACGTGATCAGTGCATGATCAATTACGTGATCAGTGCATGATCAGTCACGTGACCAGTACATGGTAGCTACGTGATCATTGCATGATCAGCCACGTGAGCAGTGCATGATAGCCACGTGATCAGTGCATGATCAGTCACGTGATCAGTGCATGATCAGTCACGTGATCAGTGCATGATCAGTCACGTGATCAGTGCATGATCAATTACGTGATCAGTGCATGATCAGTCACGTGATCAGTACATGATAGCTACGTGATCATTGCATGATCAGCCACGTGATCAGTGCATGATAGCCACGTGATCAGTGCATGATCAGCCACATGATCAGTGCATGATCATCCACGTGATCAGTGCATGATAGTCACGTGATCAGTGCATGATATAGACGTGATCAGTGCATGATCAGTCACGTGATCAGTGCATGATCAGCCACGTGATCAGTGCATGATCAGCCACGTGATCAGTGCATGATCAGCCACGTGATCAGTGCATGATCAGCCACGTGATCAGTGCATGATCAGCCACGTGATCAGTGCATGATCAGTCACGTGATCAGTGTATGATCAGCCACGTGAACAGTGCATGCTCAGTCACGTGATCAGGGCCTGCTGAGCTGCGTGATTACTGTCTGCTCATCTGCTTGACAATTGCCAGCTGAGCTGCACGATTCCTGCCTGTCATCTGCTTGACAATTGTCAGCTGTGCTGCGTAATTCCTGCCTGCTCAGCTGCTTGATTATTGCCAGCTGAGCAGCATGATTCCTCACACCTGAGTTCCATGATTATTGCCTGCTGACTGTTTGATTCGTGCCTACTCAGCTCTTTGTTTATTGCCTCCAGAGGCACATGATCAGTGTATGATAGCAAACATGATCAGCGCATGATCAGTCACATGATCAGCGCCATTAAGTCACGTGATCACTACATGATAGTCATGTGATCAGTCCATGCTCAGTCACGGTATCAGTGCATGATCAGCCACGTGATCAGTGCATGATCAGTCACATGATCAGTGTATGATCATCCACGTGATCAGTGCATGGGCAGTCATGTGATCAGTGCATGATATAGACGTGATCAGTGCATGATCAGTCACGTGATCAGTGCATGATAGCCACGTGATCAGTGCATGATCAGTCACCTGATGGGTGTATGATCAGTCACGTGACCAGTACATGGTAGCTACATGATCATTGCATGATCAGCCACGTGAGTAGTGCATGATAGCCACGTGATCAGTGCATGATCAGTCACGTGATCAGTGCATGATCAGTCATGTGATCAGTGCATGATCAGCCACGTGATCAGTGCATGATCAGCCACGTGATCAGTGCATGATAGCCACGTGATCAGTGCATGATCAGTCACGTGATCAGTGCATGATCAGTCACGTGATCAGTGCATGATCAGCCACGTGATCAGTGCATGATCAGTCACGTGATCAGTATATGTAGCTACGTGATCATTGCATGACAGCCACGTGATCAGTGCATGATAGCCACGTGATCAGTGCATGATCAGTCACGTGATCAGTATGATCAGCCACGTGATCAGTGCATGATGCCACGTGATCAGTGCATGATAGTCACGTGATCAGTGCATGATCAGCCACGTGATCAGTGCATGATCAGCCACGTGATCAGTGCATGATAGCCACGTGATCAGTGCATGATCAGTCACGTGATCAGTGCATGATCAGCCACGTGATCAGTGCATGATCAGTCACGTGATCAGTGCATGATCAGCCACGTGATCAGTGCATGATAGCCACGTGATCAGTGCATGATCAGCACGTGATCAGTGCATGATCAGTCACGTGATCAGTGCATGATCAGTCACGTGATCAGTGCATGATCAGCCACGTGATCAGTGCATGATCAGCCACGTGATCAGTGCATGATCAATTACGTGATCAGTGCATGATCAGTCACGTGACCAGTACATGGTAGCTACGTGATCATTGCATGATCAGCCACGTGATCAGTGCATGATAGCCACGTGATCAGTGCATGATCAGTCACGTGATCAGTGCATGATCAGTCACGTGATCAGTGCATGATCAGTCACGTGATCAGTGCATGATCAGCCACGTGATCAGTGCATGATCAGTCACGTGATCAGTGCATGATAGCCACGTGATCAGTGCATGATCAGCCACGTGATCAGTGCATGATAGCCACGTGATCAGTGCATGATCAGCCACGTGATCAGTGCATGATCAGTCACGTGATCATGTGTGATCAGCCACGTGATCAGTGCATGATCAGCCACGTGATCAGTGCATGATCAGCCACGTGATCAGTGCATGATCAGCCACGTGATCAGTGCATGATCAGCCACGTGATCAGTGCATGATCATTCACGTGATCAGTGCATGATCAGTCACGTGACCAGTATATGGTAGCTACGTGATCATTCCATGACGAGCCACGTGAGCAGTGCATGATAGCCACGTGATGTGTGCATGATGAGTTACGTGAGCAGAGTATGATCAGCCACGTGATCAGTGCATGAGTGCCACGTGATCAGTGCATGATATGTCACGTGACAGGTGTGTGATCAGCCACGTGAACAGTGCATGTTCAGCCACGTGATCAGTGCATGATAGCCACGTGATCAGTGCATGATCAGTTACGTGAGCAGTGTATGATCAGCCACGTGATCAGTGCATGGTCAGACACGTGAACAGTGTATGATCAGCCACGTGATCAGTGCATGATATCCAAGTGATCAGTGCATGATCATCACGTGATCAGTGTATGATCAGCCACGTGAACAGTGCATGCTCAGTCACGTGATCAGGGCCTGCTGAGCTGCGTGATTACTGTCTGCTCATCTGCTTGACAATTGCCAGCTGAGCTGCACGATTCCTGCCTGTCATCTGCTTGACAATTGCCAGCTGTGCTGCGTAATTCCTGCCTGCTCAGCTGCTTGATTATTGCCAGCTGAGCAGCATGATTCCTCACAGCTGAGTTCCATGATTATTGCCTGCTGACTGTATGATTCGTGCCTACTCAGCTCTTTGTTTATTGCCTCCAGAGGCACATGATCAGTGTATGATAGCAAACATGATCAGTGCATGATCAGTCACATGATCAGCGCCATTAAGTCACGTGATCACTACATGATAGTCATGTGATCAGTCCATGCTCAGTCACGGTATCAGTGCATGATCAGCCACGTGATCAGTGCATGATCAGCCACGTGATCAGTGCATGATAGCCATGTGATCAGTGCATGATCAGTCACGTGATCAGTGCATGATCAGGCACGTGATCAGTGCATGATCAGTCACGTGATCAGTGCATGATCAGTCACGTGATCAGTGCATGATCAGTCACGTGATCAGTGCATGATCAGCCACGTGATCAGTGCATGATCAGCCACGTGATCAGTGCATGATCAGTCACGTGATCAGTGCATGATCAGTCACGTGACCAGTACATGGTAGCTACGTGATCATTGCATGATCAGCCACGTGAGCAGTGCATGATAGCCACGTGATCAGTGCATGATCAGTCACGTGATCAGTGCATGATCAGTCACGTGATCAGTGCATGATCAGTCACGTGATCAGTGCATGATCAATTACGTGATCAGTGCATGATCAGTCACGTGACCAGTACATGGTAGCTACGTGATCAGTGCATGATCAGCCACGTGATCAGTGCATGATAGCCACGTGATCAGTGCATGATCAGTCATGATCAGTGCATGATCATCCACGTGATCAGTGCATGATCAGTCACGTGATCAGTGCATGATATAGACGTGATCAGTGCATGATCAGTCACGTGATCAGTGCATGATCAGCCACGTGATCAGTGCATGATAGCCAGTGATCAGTGCATGATAGCCAGTGATCAGTGCATGATCAGTCACGTGATCAGTGCATGATCAGCCACGTGATCAGTGCATGATCAGCCACGTGATCAGTGCATGATCAGCCACGTGATCAGTGCATGATCAGTTACGTGAGCAGTGTATGATCAGCCACGTGATCAGTGCATGGTCAGACACGTGAACAGTGTATGATCAGCCACGTGATCAGTGCATGATAGCCACGTGATCAGTGCATGATCAGTCACGTGATCAGTGTATGATCAGCCACGTGAACAGTGCATGCTCAGTCACGTGATCTGGGCCTGCTGAGCTGCGTGATTACTGTCTGCTCATCTGCTTGACAATTGCCAGCTGAGCTGCACGATTCCTGCCTGTCATCTGCTTGACAATTGCCAGCTGTGCTGCGTAATTCCTGCCTGCTCAGCTGCTTGATTATTGCCAGCTGAGCAGCATGATTCCTCACACCTGAGTTCCATGATTATTGCCTGCTGACTGTTTGATTCGTGCCTACTCAGCTCTTTGTTTATTGCCTCCAGAGGCACATGATCAGTGTATGATAGCAAACATGATCAGCGCATGATCAGTCACATGATCAGCGCCATTAAGTCACGTGATCACTACATGATAGTCATGTGATCAGTCCATGCTCAGTCACGGTATCAGTGCATGATCAGCCACGTGATCAGTGCATGATCAGCCACGTGATCAGTTCATGATAGCCACGTGATCAGTGCATGATCAGTCACGTGATCAGTGCATGACCAGGCACGTGATCAGTGCATGATCAGCCACGTGATCAGTGCATGATAGCCACGTGATCAGTGCATGATCAGTCACCTGATGGGTGTATGATCAGTCACGTGACCAGTACATGGTAGCTACATGATCATTGCATGATCAGCCACGTGAGTAGTGCATGATAGCCACGTGATCAGTGCATGATCAGTCACGTGATCAGTGCATGATCAGTCACGTGATCAGTGCATGATCAGTCACGTGATCAGTGCATGATCAGCCACGTGATCAGTGCATGATCAGTCACGTGATCAGTGCATGATCAGCCACGTGATCAGTGCATGATCAGTCACGTGATCAGTGCATGATATAGACGTGATCAGTGCATGATCAGTCACGTGATCAGTGCATGATAGCCACGTGATCAGTGCATGATCAGTCACGTGATCAGTGCATGATCAGTCACGTGATCAGTGCATGATAGCTACGTGATCAGTGCATGATCAGCCACGTGATCAGTGCATGATAGCCACGTGATCAGTGCATGATCAGTCACGTGATCAGTGCATGATCAGTCACGTGATCAGTGCATGATCAGCCACGTGATCAGTGCATGATCAGCCACGTGATCAGTGCATGATAGCCACGTGATCAGTGCATGATCAGTCACGTGATCAGTGCATGATCAGCCACGTGATCAGTGCATGATCAGCCACGTGATCAGTGCATGATCAGTCACGTGATCAGTGCATGATCAGTCACGTGATCAGTGCATGATCAGCCACGTGATCAGTGCATGATCAGTCACGTGATCAGTGCATGATCAGCCACGTGATCAGTGCATGATCAGTCACGTGATCAGTGCATGATATAGACGTGATCAGTGCATGATCAGTCACGTGATCAGTGCATGATAGCCACGTGATCAGTGCATGATCAGTCACGTGATCAGTGCATGATCAGTCACGTGATCAGTGCATGATAGCTACGTGATCAGTGCATGATCAGCCACGTGATCAGTGCATGATAGCCACGTGATCAGTGCATGATCAGTCACGTGATCAGTGCATGATCAGTCACGTGATCAGTGCATGATCAGCCACGTGATCAGTGCATGATCAGCCACGTGATCAGTGCATGATCAGTCACGTGATCAGTGCATGATCAGTCACGTGATCAGTGCATGATCAGCCACGTGATCAGTGCATGATCAGCCACGTGATCAGTGCATGATCAGTCACGTGATCAGTGCATGATCAGTCACGTGATCAGTGCATGATAGCTACGTGATCAGTGCATGATCAGCCACGTGATCAGTGCATGATAGCCACGTGATCAGTGCATGATCAGTCACGTGATCAGTGCATGATCAGTCACGTGATCAGTGCATGATCAGTCACGTGATCAGTGCATGATCAATTACGTGATCAGTGCATGATCAGTCACGTGACCAGTACATGGTAGCTACGTGATCATGCATGATCAGCCACGTGAGCAGTGCATGATAGCCACGTGATCAGTGCATGATCAGTCATGATCAGTGCATGATCATCCACGTGATCAGTGCATGATCAGTCACGTGATCAGTGCATGATATAGTGATCAGTGCATGATCAGTCACGTGATCAGTGCATGATCAGCCACGTGATCAGTGCATGATAGCCACGTGATGAGTGCATGATAGCCAGTGATCAGTGCATGATCAGTCACGTGATCAGTGCATGATCAGCCACGTGATCAGTGCATGATAGCCACGTGATCAGTGCATGATCAGCCACGTGATCAGTGCATGATCAGCCACGTGATCAGTGCATGATCAGCCACGTGATCAGTGCATGATCAGTTACGTGATCAGTGTATGATCAGCCACGTGATCAGTGCATGGTCAGACACGTGAACAGTGTATGATCAGCCACGTGATCAGTGCATGATAGCCACGTGATCAGTGCATGATCAGTCACGTGATCAGTGTATGATCAGCCACGTGAACAGTGCATGCTCAGTCACGTGATCAGGGCCTGCTGAGCTGCGTGATTACTGTCTGCTCATCTGCTTGACAATTGCCAGCTGAGCTGCACGATTCCTGCCTGTCATCTGCTTGACAATTGCCAGCTGTGCTGCGTAATTCCTGCCTGCTCAGCTGCTTGATTATTGCCAGCTGAGCAGCATGATTCCTCACACCTGAGTTCCATGATTATTGCCTGCTGACTGTTTGATTCGTGCCTACTCAGCTCTTTGTTTATTGCCTCCAGAGGCACATGATCAGTGTATGATAGCAAACATGATCAGCGCATGATCAGTCACATGATCAGCGCCATTAAGTCACGTGATCACTACATGATAGTCATGTGATCAGTCCATGCTCAGTCACGGTATCAGTGCATGATCAGCCACGTGATCAGTGCATGATCAGCCACGTGATCAGTGCATGATAGCCACGTGATCAGTGCATGATCAGTCACGTGATCAGTGCATGATCAGGCACGTGATCAGTGCATGATCAGCCACGTGATCAGTGCATGATAGCCACGTGATCAGTGCATGATCAGTCACCTGATGGGTGTATGATCAGTCACGTGACCAGTACATGGTAGCTACATGATCATTGCATGATCAGCCACGTGAGTAGTGCATGATAGCCACGTGATCAGTGCATGATCAGTCACGTGATCAGTGCATGATCAGTCATGTGATCAGTGCATGATCAGTCACGTGATCAGTGCATGATCAGCCACGTGATCAGTGCATGATAGCCACGTGATCAGTGCATGATCAGTCACGTGATCAGTGCATGATCAGCCACGTGATCAGTGCATGATCAGCCACGTGATCAGTGCATGATCAGCCACGTGATCAGTGCATGATAGCCACGTGATCAGTGCATGATCAGTCACGTGATCAGTGTGATCAGCCACGTGATCAGTGCATGATCAGCCACGTGATCAGTGCATGATCAGCCACGTGATCAGTGCATGATCAGCCACGTGATCAGTGCATGATCAGTCACGTGATCAGTGCATGATCAGCCACGTGATCAGTGCATGATCAGCCACGTGATCAGTGCATGATCAGTCACGTGATCAGTGCATGATCAGTCACGTGATCAGTGCATGATCAGCCACGTGATCAGTGCATGATCAGCCACGTGATCAGTGCATGATCAGTCACGTGATCAGTGCATGATAGCCACGTGATCAGTGCATGATCAGCCACGTGATCAGTGCATGATAGCCACGTGATCAGTGCATGATCAGTCACGTGATCAGTGCATGATCAGCCACGTGATCAGTGCATGATCAGTCACGTGATCAGTGCATGATCAATTACGTGATCAGTGCATGATCAGTCACGTGACCAGTACATGGTAGCTACGTGATCAGTGCATGATCAGCCACGTGATCAGTGCATGATAGCCACGTGATCAGTGCATGATCAGTCACGTGATCAGTGCATGATCATCCACGTGATCAGTGCATGATCAGTCACGTGATCAGTGCATGATATAGACGTGATCAGTGCATGATCAGTCACGTGATCAGTGCATGATCAGCCACGTGATCAGTGCATGATAGCCAGTGAATCAGTGCATGATAGCCAGTGATCAGTGCATGATCAGTCACGTGATCAGTGCATGATCAGCCACGTGATCAGTGCATGATCAGCCACGTGATCAGTGCATGATCAGCCACGTGATCAGTGCATGATCAGTCACGTGATCAGTGTATGATCAGCCACGTGATCAGTGCATGATAGCCACGTGATCAGTGCATGATCAGTCACGTGATCAGTGTATGATCAGCCACGTGAACAGTGCATGCTCAGTCACGTGATCAGGGCCTGCTGAGCTGCGTGATTACTGTCTGCTCATCTGCTTGACAATTGCCAGCTGAGCTGCACGATTCCTGCCTGTCATCTGCTTGACAATTGCCAGCTGTGCTGCGTAATTCCTGCCTGCTCAGCTGCTTGATTATTGCCAGCTGAGCAGCATGATTCCTCACACCTGAGTTCCATGATTATTGCCTGCTGACTGTTTGATTCGTGCCTACTCAGCTCTTTGTTTATTGCCTCCAGAGGCACATGATCAGTGTATGATAGCAAACATGATCAGTGCATGATCAGTCACATGATCAGCGCCATTAAGTCACGTGATCACTACATGATAGTCATGTGATCAGTCCATGCTCAGTCACGGTATCAGTGCATGATCAGCCACGTGATCAGTGCATGATCTGTCACATGATTAGTGTATGATCATCCACGTGATCAGTGCATGGGCAGTCATGTGATCAGTGCATGATATAGACGTGATCAGTGCATGATCAGTCACGTGATCAGTGCATGATAGCCACGTGATCAGTGCATGATCAGTCACCTGATGGGTGTATGATCATTCACGTGACCTGTACATGGTAGCTACATGATCATTGCATGATCAGCCACGTGAGTAGTGCATGATAGCCACGTGATCAGTGCATGATCAGTCACGTGATCAGTGCATGATCAGTCATGTGATCAGTGCATGATCAGGCACGTGATCAGTGCATGATCAGCCACGTGATCAGTGCATGATAGCCACGTGATCAGTGCATGATCAGTCACGTGATCAGTGCATGATCAGCCACGTGATCAGTGCATGATCAGCCACGTGATCAGTGCATGATCAGTCACGTGATCAGTATATGTAGCCACGTGATCAGTGCATGATCAGCCACGTGATCAGTGCATGATAGCCACGTGATCAGTGCATGATCAGTTACGTGATCAGTGCATGATCAGCCACGTGATCAGTGCATGATGCCACGTGATCAGTGCATGATCAGTCACGTGATCAGTGCATGATCAGCCACGTGATCAGTGCATGATCAGCCACGTGATCAGTGCATGATAGCCACGTGATCAGTGCATGATCAGTCACGTGATCAGTGCATGATCAGTCACGTGATCAGTGCATGATCAGCCACGTGATCAGTGCATGATCAGTCACGTGATCAGTGCATGATCAGTCACGTGATCAGTGACCAGTATATGGTAGCTACGTGATCAGTGCATGATCAGCCACGTGATCAGTGCATGATAGCCACGTGATCAGTGCATGATCAGTCACGTGATCAGTGCATGATCAGTCACGTGATCAGTGCATGATCAGTCACGTGATCAGTGCATGATCAATTACGTGATCAGTGCATGATCAGTCACGTGACCAGTACATGGTAGCTACGTGATCATTGCATGATCAGCCACGTGAGCAGTGCATGATAGCCACGTGATCAGTGCATGATCAGTCACGTGATCAGTGTATGATCAGCCACGTGATCAGTGCATGATAGTCACGTGATCAGTGCATGATATAGACGTGATCAGTGCATGATCAGTCACGTGATCAGTGCATGATCAGCCACGTGATCAGTGCATGTAGCCACGTGATCAGTGCATGATCAGTTACGTGAGCAGTGTATGATCAGCCACGTGATCAGTGCATGGTCAGACACGTGAACAGTGTATGATCAGCCACGTGATCAGTGCATGATAGCCACGTGATCAGTGCATGATCAGTCACGTGATCAGTGCATGATCAGCCACGTGAACAGTGCATGCTCAGTCACGTGATCAGGGCCTGCTGAGCTGCGTGATTACTGTCTGCTCATCTGCTTGACAATTGCCAGCTGAGCTGCACGATTCCTGCCTGTCATCTGCTTGACAATTGCCAGCTGTGCTGCGTAATTCCTGCCTGCTCAGCTGCTTGATTATTGCCAGCTGAGCAGCATGATTCCTCACAGCTGAGTTCCATGATTATTGCCTGCTGACTGTTTGATTCGTGCCTACTCAGCTCTTTGTTTATTGCCTCCAGAGGCACATGATCAGTGTATGATAGCAAACATGATCAGCGCATGATCAGCGCCATTAAGTCACGTGATCACTACATGATAGTCATGTGATCAGTCCATGCTCAGTCACGGTATCAGTGCATGATCAGTCACGTGATCAGTGCATGATCAGCCACGTGATCAGTGCATGATCAGTCACGTGATCAGTGCATGATATAGACGTGATCAGTGCATGATCAGTCACGTGATCAGTGCATGATAGCCACGTGATCAGTGCATGATCAGTCACCTGATGGGTGTATGATCAGTCACGTGACCTGTACATGGTAGCTACATGATCATTGCATGATCAGCCACGTGATAGTGCATGATAGCCACGTGATCAGTGCATGATCAGTCACGTGATCAGTGCATGATCAGTCATGTGATCAGTGCATGATCAGCACGTGATCAGTGCATGATCAGCCACGTGATCAGTGCATGATAGCCACGTGATCAGTGCATGATCAGTCACGTGATCAGTGCATGATCAGTCACGTGATCAGTGCATGATCATTTACGTGATCAGTGCATGATCAGTCACGTGACCAGTATATGTAGCTACGTGATCATTGCATGACAGCCACGTGATCAGTGCATGATAGCCACGTGATGTGTGCATGATGAGTTACGTGATCAGTGTATGATCAGCCACGTGATCAGTGCATGAGTGCCACGTGATCAGTGCATGATATGTCACGTGACAGTGTGTGATCAGCCACGTGAACAGTGCATGTTCAGCCACGTGATCAGTGCATGATAGCCACGTGATCAGTGCATGATCAGTTACGTGAGCAGTGTATGATCAGCCACGTGATCAGTGCATGGTCAGACACGTGAACAGTGTATGATCAGCCACGTGATCAGTGCATGATATCCAAGTGATCAGTGCATGATCATCACGTGATCAGTGTATGATCAGCCACGTGAACAGTGCATGCTCAGTCACGTGATCAGGGCCTGCTGAGCTGCGTGATTACTGTCTGCTCATCTGCTTGACAATTGCCAGCTGAGCTGCACGATTCCTGCCTGTCATCTGCTTGACAATTGCCAGCTGTGCTGCGTAATTCCTGCCTGCTCAGCTGCTTGATTATTGCCAGCTGAGCAGCATGATTCCTCACAGCTGAGTTCCATGATTATTGCCTGCTGACTGTTTGATTCGTGCCTACTCAGCTCTTTGTTTATTGCCTCCAGAGGCACATGATCAGTGTATGATAGCAAACATGATCAGTGCATGATCAGTCACATGATCAGCGCCATTAAGTCACGTGATCACTACATGATAGTCATGTGATCAGTCCATGCTCAGTCACGGTATCAGTGCATGATCAGCCACGTGATCAGTGCATGATCAGCCACGTGATCAGTGCATGATAGCCACGTGATCAGTGCATGATCAGTCACGTGATCAGTGCATGACCAGGCAGGTGATCAGTGCATGATCAGCCACGTGATCAGTGCATGATAGCCACGTGATCAGTGCATGATCAGTCACCTGATGGGTGTATGATCAGTCACGTGACCAGTACATGGTAGCTACATGATCATTGCATGATCAGCCACGTGAGTAGTGCATGATAGCCACGTGATCAGTGCATGATCAGTCACGTGATCAGTGCATGATCAGTCATGTGATCAGTGCATGATCAGGCACGTGATCAGTGCATGATCAGCCACGTGATCAGTGCATGATAGCCACGTGATCAGTGCATGATCAGTCACGTGATCAGTGCATGATCAGTCACGTGATCAGTGCATGATCAGCCACGTGATCAGTGCATGATCAGCCACGTGATCAGTGCATGATCAATCACGTGATCAGTGCATGATCAGTCACGTGATCAGTGCATGATAGCTACGTGATCAGTGCATGATCAGCCACGTGATCAGTGCATGATAGCCACGTGATCAGTGCATGATCAGTCACGTGATCAGTGCATGATCAGTCACGTGATCAGTGCATGATAGCTACGTGATCAGTGCATGATCAGCCACGTGATCAGTGCATGATAGCCACGTGATCAGTGCATGATCAGTCACGTGATCAGTGCATGATCATCCACGTGATCAGTGCATGATCAGTCACGTGATCAGTGCATGATATAGACGTGATCAGTGCATGATCAGTCACGTGATCAGTGTATGATCAGCCACGTGATCAGTGCATGATAGCCAGTGAATCAGTGCATGATAGCCACGTGATCAGTGCATGATCAGTCACGTGATCAGTGCATGATCAGCCACGTGATCAGTGCATGATCAGCCACGTGATCAGTGCATGATCAGCCACGTGATCAGTGCATGATCAGCCACGTGATCAGTGCATGATCAGCCACGTGATCAGTGCATGATCAGTCACGTGATCAGTGTATGATCAGCCACGTGAACAGTGCATGCTCAGTCACGTGATCAGGGCCTGCTGAGCTGCGTGATTACTGTCTGCTCATCTGCTTGACAATTGCCAGCTGAGCTGCACGATTCCTGCCTGTCATCTGCTTGACAATTGCCAGCTGTGCTGCGTAATTCCTGCCTGCTCAGCTGCTTGATTATTGCCAGCTGAGCAGCATGATTCCTCACACCTGAGTTCCATGATTATTGCCTGCTGACTGTTTGATTCGTGCCTACTCAGCTCTTTGTTTATTGCCTCCAGAGGCACATGATCAGTGTATGATAGCAAACATGATCAGCGCATGATCAGTCACATGATCAGCGCCATTAAGTCACGTGATCACTACATGATAGTCATGTGATCAGTCCATGCTCAGTCACGGTATCAGTGCATGATCAGCCACGTGATCAGTGCATGATCAGCCACGTGATCAGTGCATGATCAGCCACGTGATCAGTGCATGATCAGTCACGTGATCAGTGCATGATCAGGCAGGTGATCAGTGCATGATCAGCCACGTGATCAGTGCATGATAGCCACGTGATCAGTGCATGATCAGTCACCTGATGGGTGTATGATCAGTCACGTGACCAGTACATGGTAGCTACATGATCATTGCATGATCAGCCACGTGAGTAGTGCATGATAGCCACGTGATCAGTGCATGATCAGTCACGTGATCAGTGCATGATCAGTCATGTGATCAGTGCATGATCAGGCACGTGATCAGTGCATGATCAGCCACGTGATCAGTGCATGATAGCCACGTGATCAGTGCATGATCAGTCACGTGATCAGTGCATGATCAGCCACGTGATCAGTGCATGATAGCCACGTGATCAGTGCATGATAGCCACGTGATCAGTGCATGATCAGCCACGTGATCAGTGCATGATCAGTCACGTGATCAGTGTGATCAGCCACGTGATCAGTGCATGATCAGCCACGTGATCAGTGCATGATCAGCCACGTGATCAGTGCATGATAGCCACGTGATCAGTGCATGATCAGTCACGTGATCAGTGCATGATCAGCCACGTGATCAGTGCATGATCAGCCACGTGATCAGTGCATGATAGCCACGTGATCAGTGCATGATCAGTCACGTGATCAGTGCATGATCAGTCACGTGACCAGTGCATGGTAGCTACGTGATCAGTGCATGATCAGCCACGTGATCAGTGCATGATAGCCACGTGATCAGTGCATGATCAGTCACGTGATCAGTGCATGATCAGTCACGTGATCAGTGCATGATCAGTCACGTGATCAGTGCATGATCAATTACGTGATCAGTGCATGATCAGTCACGTGATCAGTGCATGATAGCTACGTGATCAGTGCATGATCAGCCACGTGATCAGTGCATGATAGCCACGTGATCAGTGCATGATCAGTCACATGATCAGTGCATGATCATCCACGTGATCAGTGCATGATCAGTCACGTGATCAGTGCATGATATAGACGTGATCAGTGCATGATCAGTCACGTGATCAGTGCATGATCAGCCACGTGATCAGTGCATGATAGCCAGTGATCAGTGCATGATAGCCAGTGATCAGTGCATGATCAGTCACGTGATCAGTGCATGATCAGCCACGTGATCAGTGCATGATAGCCACTGATCAGTGCATGATCAGCCACGTGATCAGTGCATGATCAGTCACGTGATCAGTGCATGATCAGCCACGTGATCAGTGCATGATCAGCCACGTGATAGTGCATGATAGCCACGTGATCAGTGCATGATCAGTCACGTGATCAGTGCATGATCAGTCACGTGATCAGTGCATGATCAGCCACGTGATCAGTGCATGATCAGCCACGTGATCAGTGCATGATAGCCACGTGATCAGTGCATGATCAGTCACGTGATCAGTGCATGATCAGTCACGTGATCAGTGCATGATCAGCCACGTGATCAGTGCATGATCAGCCACGTGATCAGTGCATGATCAATTACGTGATCAGTGCATGATCAGTCACGTGATCAGTGCATGATAGCTACGTGATCAGTGCATGATCAGCCACGTGATCAGTGCATGATAGCCACGTGATCAGTGCATGATCAGTCACGTGATCAGTGCATGATCAGCCACGTGATCAGTGCATGATCAGTCACGTGATCAGTGCATGATCAGTCACGTGATCAGTGCATGATCAGTCACGTGACCAGTACATGGTAGCTACGTGATCATTGCATGATCAGCCACGTGATCAGTGCATGATAGCCACGTGATCAGTGCATGATCAGCCACGTGATCAGTGCATGATCAGTCATGTGATCAGTGCATGATCAGCCACGTGATCAGTGCATGATAGCCACGTGATCAGTGCATGATAGCCACGTGATCAGTGCATGATCAGTCACGTGATACATGTGTGATCAGCCACGTGATCAGTGCATGATGAGCCACGTGATCAGTGCAGGATCAATTACGTGATCAGTGCATGATCAGTCACGTGACCAGTACATGGTTGCTACGTGATCGTTGCATGATCAGCCACGTGAGCAGAGCATGATAGCCACGTGATCAGTGCATGATCAGTCACGTGATCAGTACATGATCAGTCACGTGAACAGTGCATGATCATTTACGTGATCTGTGCATGATCAGTCACGTGACCAGTATATGGTAGCTACGTGATCATTCCATGACGAGCCACGTGAGCAGTGCATGATAGCCACGTGATGTGTGCATGATGAGTTACGTGAGCAGAGTATGATCAGCCACGTGATCAGTGCATGAGTGCCACGTGATCAGTGCATGATATGTCACGTGACAGGTGTGTGATCAGCCACGTGAACAGTGCATGTTCAGCCACGTGATCAGTGCATGATAGCCACGTGATCAGTGCATGATCAGTTACGTGAGCAGTGTATGATCAGCCACGTGATCAGTGCATGGTCAGACACGTGAACAGTGTATGATCAGCCACGTGATCAGTGCATGATATCCAAGTGATCAGTGCATGATCATCACGTGATCAGTGTATGATCAGCCACGTGAACAGTGCATGCTCAGTCACGTGATCAGGGCCTGCTGAGCTGCGTGATTACTGTCTGCTCATCTGCTTGACAATTGCCAGCTGAGCTGCACGATTCCTGCCTGTCATCTGCTTGACAATTGCCAGCTGTGCTGCGTAATTCCTGCCTGCTCAGCTGCTTGATTATTGCCAGCTGAGCAGCATGATTCCTCACAGCTGAGTTCCATGATTATTGCCTGCTGACTGTATGATTCGTGCCTACTCAGCTCTTTGTTTATTGCCTCCAGAGGCACATGATCAGTGTATGATAGCAAACATGATCAGTGCATGATCAGTCACATGATCAGCGCCATTAAGTCACGTGATCACTACATGATAGTCATGTGATCAGTCCATGCTCAGTCACGGTATCAGTGCATGATCAGCCACGTGATCAGTGCATGATCAGCCACGTGATCAGTTCATGATAGCTATGTGATCAGTGCATGATTTGTCACGTGATCAGTGCATGATCAGGCACGTGATCAGTGCATGATCAGTCACGTGATCAGTGCATGATCAGTCACGTGATCAGTGCATGATCAGTCACGTGATCAGTGCATGATCAGCCACGTGATCAGTGCATGATCAGTACGTGATCAGTGCATGATCAGTCACGTGACCAGTACATGGTAGCTACGTGATCAGTGCATGATCAGCCACGTGAGCAGTGCATGATAGCCACGTGATCAGTGCATGATCAGTCACGTGATCAGTGCATGATCAGTCACGTGATCAGTGCATGATCAGTCACGTGATCAGTGCATGATCAATTACGTGATCAGTGCATGATCAGTCACGTGATCAGTACATGGTAGCTACGTGATCATTGCATGATCAGCCACGTGATCAGTGCATGATAGCCACGTGATCAGTGCATGATCAGTCACATGATCAGTGTATGATCATCCGGTGATCAGTGCATGATCAGTCATGTGATCAGTGCATGATATAGACGTGATCAGTGCATGATCAGTCACGTGATCAGTGCATGATCAGCCACGTGATCAGTGCATGATAGCCACGTGATCAGTGCATGATCAGCCACGTGATCAGTGCATGATCAGTTACGTGATCAGTGTATGATCAGCCACGTGATCAGTGCATGGTCAGACACGTGAACAGTGTATGATCAGCCACGTGATCAGTGCATGATAGCCACGTGATCAGTGCATGATCAGTCACGTGATCAGTGTATGATCAGCCACGTGAACAGTGCATGCTCAGTCACGTGATCTGGGCCTGCTGAGCTGCGTGATTACTGTCTGCTCATCTGCTTGACAATTGCCAGCTGAGCTGCACGATTCCTGCCTGTCATCTGCTTGACAATTATCAGCTGTGCTGCGTAATTCCTGCCTGCTCAGCTGCTTGATTATTGCCAGCTGAGCAGCATGATTCCTCACACCTGAGTTCCATGATTATTGCCTGCTGACTGTTTGATTCGTGCCTACTCAGCTCTTTGTTTATTGCCTCCAGAGGCACATGATCAGTGTATGATAGCAAACATGATCAGCGCATGATCAGTCACATGATCAGCGCCATTAAGTCACGTGATCACTACATGATAGTCATGTGATCAGTCCATGCTCAGTCACGGTATCAGTGCATGATCAGCCACGTGATCAGTGCATGATCAGCCACGTGATCAGTTCATGATAGCCACGTGATCAGTGCATGATCAGTCACGTGATCAGTGCATGATCAGGCAGGTGATCAGTGCATGATCAGCCACGTGATCAGTGCATGATAGCCACGTGATCAGTGCATGATCAGTCACCTGATGGGTGTATGATCAGTCACGTGACCAGTACATGGTAGCTACATGATCATTGCATGATCAGCCACGTGAGTAGTGCATGATAGCCACGTGATCAGTGCATGATCAGTCACGTGATCAGTGCATGATCAGTCACGTGATCAGTGCATGATAAGTCACGTGATCAGTGCATGATCAATTACGTGATCAGTGCATGATCAGTCACGTGATCAGTACATGGTAGCTACGTGATCAGTGCATGATCAGCCACGTGATCAGTGCATGATAGCCACGTGATCAGTGCATGATCAGTCACATGATCAGTGCATGATCATCCACGTGATCAGTGCATGATCAGTCATGTGATCAGTGCATGATAGACGTGATCAGTGCATGATCAGTCACGTGATCAGTGCATGATCAGCCACGTGATCAGTGCATGATAGCCAGTGATCAGTGCATGATAGCCAGTGATCAGTGCATGATCAGTCACGTGATCAGTGCATGATCAGCCACGTGATCAGTGCATGATAGCCACGTGATCAGTGCATGATCAGCCACGTGATCAGTGCATGATCAGTCACGTGATCAGTGCATGATCAGCCACGTGATCAGTGCATGATCAGCCACGTGATCAGTGCATGATCAGCCACGTGATCAGTGCATGATAGCCACGTGATCAGTGCATGATCAGTTACGTGATCAGTGTATGATCAGCCACGTGATCAGTGCATGATAGCCACGTGATCAGTGCATGATCAGTCACGTGATCAGTGTATGATCAGCCACGTGAACAGTGCATGCTCAGTCACGTGATCTGGGCCTGCTGAGCTGCGTGATTACTGTCTGCTCATCTGCTTGACAATTGCCAGCTGAGCTGCACGATTCCTGCCTGTCATCTGCTTGACAATTGCCAGCTGTGCTGCGTAATTCCTGCCTGCTCAGCTGCTTGATTATTGCCAGCTGAGCAGCATGATTCCTCACAGCTGAGTTCCATGATTATTGCCTGCTGACTGTTTGATTCGTGCCTACTCAGCTCTTTGTTTATTGCCTCCAGAGGCACATGATCAGTGTATGATAGCAAACATGATCAGCGCATGATCAGTCACATGATCAGCGCCATTAAGTCACGTGATCACTACATGATAGTCATGTGATCAGTCCATGCTCAGTCACGGTATCAGTGCATGATCAGCCACGTGATCAGTGCATGATCAGCCACGTGATCAGTTCATGATAGCCACGTGATCAGTGCATGATCAGTCACGTGATCAGTGCATGATCAGGCAGGTGATCAGTGCATGATCAGCCACGTGATCAGTGCATGATAGCCACGTGATCAGTGCATGATCAGTCACCTGATGGGTGTATGATCAGTCACGTGACCAGTACATGGTAGCTACATGATCATTGCATGATCAGCCACGTGAGTAGTGCATGATAGCCACGTGATCAGTGCATGATCAGTCACGTGATCAGTGCATGATCAGTCACGTGATCAGTGCATGATAAGTCACGTGATCAGTGCATGATCAATTACGTGATCAGTGCATGATCAGTCACGTGATCAGTACATGATAGCTACGTGATCAGTGCATGATCAGCCACGTGATCAGTGCATGATAGCCACGTGATCAGTGCATGATCAGTCACATGATCAGTGCATGATCATCCACGTGATCAGTGCATGATCAGTCACGTGATCAGTGCATGATATAGACGTGATCAGTGCATGATCAGTCACGTGATCAGTGCATGATCAGCCACGTGATCAGTGCATGATAGCCAGTTAATGAGTGCATGATAGCCAGATGATCAGTGCATGATCAGTCACGTGATCAGTGCATGATCAGCCACGTGATCAGTGCATGATAGCCACGTGATCAGTGCATGATCAGCCACGTGATCAGTGCATGATCAGTCACGTGATCAGTGCATGATCAGCCACGTGATCAGTGCATGATCAGCCACGTGATCAGTGCATGATCAGCCACGTGATCAGTGCATGATAGCCACGTGATCAGTGCATGATCAGTCACGTGATCAGTGTATGATCAGCCACGTGATCAGTGCATGATAGCCACGTGATCAGTGCATGATCAGTCACGTGATCAGTGTATGATCAGCCACGTGAACAGTGCATGCTCAGTCACGTGATCTGGGCCTGCTGAGCTGCGTGATTACTGTCTGCTCATCTGCTTGACAATTGCCAGCTGAGCTGCACGATTCCTGCCTGTCATCTGCTTGACAATTGCCAGCTGTGCTGCGTAATTCCTGCCTGCTCAGCTGCTTGATTATTGCCAGCTGAGCAGCATGATTCCTCACAGCTGAGTTCCATGATTATTGCCTGCTGACTGTTTGATTCGTGCCTACTCAGCTCTTTGTTTATTGCCTCCAGAGGCACATGATCAGTGTATGATAGCAAACATGATCAGCGCATGATCAGTCACATGATCAGCGCCATTAAGTCACGTGATCACTACATGATAGTCATGTGATCAGTCCATGCTCAGTCACGGTATCAGTGCATGATCAGCCACGTGATCAGTGCATGATCAGCCACGTGATCAGTGCATGATAGCCACGTGATCAGTGCATGATCAGTCACGTGATCAGTGCATGATCAGGCAGGTGATCAGTGCATGATCAGCCACGTGATCAGTGCATGATAGCCACGTGATCAGTGCATGATCAGTCACCTGATGGGTGTATGATCAGTCACGTGACCAGTACATGGTAGCTACATGATCATTGCATGATCAGCCACGTGAGTAGTGCATGATAGCCACGTGATCAGTGCATGATCAGTCACGTGATCAGTGCATGATCAGTCACGTGATCAGTGCATGATCAGTCACGTGATCAGTGCATGATCAGCCACGTGATCAGTGCATGATCAGTCACGTGATCAGTGCATGATCAGCCACGTGATCAGTGCATGATCAGTCACGTGATCAGTGCATGATATAGACGTGATCAGTGCATGATCAGTCACGTGATCAGTGCATGATAGCCACGTGATCAGTGCATGATCAGTCACGTGATCAGTGCATGATCAGTCACGTGACCAGTACATGGTAGCTACATGATCATTGCATGATCAGCCACGTGATCAGTGCATGATAGCCACGTGATCAGTGCATGATAGTCACGTGATCAGTGCATGATCAGTCACGTGATCAGTGCATGATCAGCCACGTGATCAGTGCATGATCAGCCACGTGATCAGTGCATGATAGCCACGTGATCAGTGCATGATCAGTCACGTGATCAGTGCATGATCAGTCACGTGATCAGTGCATGATCAGCCACGTGATCAGTGCATGATAGCCACGTGATCAGTGCATGATCAGTCACGTGATGGTGCATGATCAGTCACGTGACAGTACATGGTAGCTACGTGATCAGTGCATGATCAGCCACGTGATAGTGCATGATAGCCACGTGATCAGTGCATGATCAGTCACGTGATCAGTGCATGATCAGTCATGTGATCAGTGCATGATCAGGCACGTGATCAGTGCATGATCAGCCACGTGATCAGTGCATGATAGCCACGTGATCAGTGCATGATCAGTCACGTGATCAGTGCATGATCAGTCACGTGATCAGTGCATGATCAGCCACGTGATCAGTGCATGATCAGCCACGTGATCAGTGCATGATCAATTACGTGATCAGTGCATGATCAGTCACGTGATCAGTGCATGGTAGCTACGTGATCAGTGCATGATCAGCCACGTGATCAGTGCATGATAGCCACGTGATCAGTGCATGATCAGTCACGTGATCAGTGCATGATCCACGTGATCAGTGCATGATCAGTCACGTGATCAGTGCATGATCAATTACGTGATCAGTGCATGATCAGTCACGTGACCAGTACATGGTAGCTACGTGATCATTGCATGATCAGCCACGTGATCAGTGCATGATAGCCACGTGATCAGTGCATGATAGCCACGTGATCAGTGCATGATCAGTCATGTGATACGTGTGTGATCAGCCACGTGATCAGTGCATGATAGCCACGTGATCAGTGCATGATAGCCACGTGATCAGTGCATGATCAGTCACGTGATACATGTGTGATCAGCCACGTGATCAGTGCATGATGAGCCACGTGATCAGTGCAGGATCAATTACGTGATCAGTGCATGATCAGTCACGTGACCAGTACATGGTTGCTACGTGATCGTTGCATGATCAGCCACGTGAGCAGAGCATGATAGCCACGTGATCAGTGCATGATCAGTCACGTGATCAGTACATGATCAGTCACGTGAACAGTGCATGATCATTTACGTGATCTGTGCATGATCAGTCACGTGACCAGTATATGGTAGCTACGTGATCATTCCATGACGAGCCACGTGAGCAGTGCATGATAGCCACGTGATGTGTGCATGATGAGTTACGTGAGCAGAGTATGATCAGCCACGTGATCAGTGCATGAGTGCCACGTGATCAGTGCATGATATGTCACGTGACAGGTGTGTGATCAGCCACGTGAACAGTGCATGTTCAGCCACGTGATCAGTGCATGATAGCCACGTGATCAGTGCATGATCAGTTACGTGAGCAGTGTATGATCAGCCACGTGATCAGTGCATGGTCAGACACGTGAACAGTGTATGATCAGCCACGTGATCAGTGCATGATATCCAAGTGATCAGTGCATGATCATCACGTGATCAGTGTATGATCAGCCACGTGAACAGTGCATGCTCAGTCACGTGATCAGGGCCTGCTGAGCTGCGTGATTACTGTCTGCTCATCTGCTTGACAATTGCCAGCTGAGCTGCACGATTCCTGCCTGTCATCTGCTTGACAATTGCCAGCTGTGCTGCGTAATTCCTGCCTGCTCAGCTGCTTGATTATTGCCAGCTGAGCAGCATGATTCCTCACAGCTGAGTTCCATGATTATTGCCTGCTGACTGTTTGATTCGTGCCTACTCAGCTCTTTGTTTATTGCCTCCAGAGGCACATGATCAGTGTATGATAGCAAACATGATCAGTGCATGATCAGTCACATGATCAGCGCCATTAAGTCACGTGATCACTACATG
The DNA here is from genome assembly GCF_032452875.1 of Bos javanicus. Classification (NCBI taxonomy): domain Eukaryota; kingdom Metazoa; phylum Chordata; class Mammalia; order Artiodactyla; family Bovidae; genus Bos; species Bos javanicus. Next base: position 45,643 of record NW_026893920.1, on the reverse strand, counting down.
ATAGTCATGTGATCAGTCCATGCTCAGTCACGGTATCAGTGCATGATCAGCCACGTGATCAGTGCATGATCAGCCACGTGATCAGTTCATGATAGCCATGTGATCAGTGCATGATTTGTCACGTGATCAGTGCATGATCAGGCACGTGATCAGTGCATGATCAGTCACGTGATCAGTGCATGATCAGTCACGTGATCAGTGCATGATCAGTCACGTGATCAGTGCATGATCAGCCACGTGATCAGTGCATGATCAGCCACGTGATCAGTGCATGATCAGTCACGTGATCAGTGCATGATCAGTCACGTGACCAGTACATGGTAGCTACGTGATCATTGCATGATCAGCCACGTGAGCAGTGCATGATAGCCACGTGATCAGTGCATGATCAGTCACGTGATCAGTGCATGATCAGTCACGTGATCAGTGCATGATAAGTCACGTGATCAGTGCATGATCAATTACGTGATCAGTGCATGATCAGTCACGTGACCAGTACATGGTAGCTACGTGATCAGTGCATGATCAGCCACGTGATCAGTGCATGATAGCCACGTGATCAGTGCATGATCAGTCACGTGATCAGTGCATGATCATCCACGTGATCAGTGCATGATCAGTCACGTGATCAGTGCATGATATAGACGTGATCAGTGCATGATCAGTCACGTGATCAGTGCATGATCAGCCACGTGATCAGTGCATGATAGCCAGTGATGAGTGCATGATAGCCAGTGATCAGTGCATGATCAGTCACGTGATCAGTGCATGATCAGCCACGTGATCAGTGCATGATAGCCACTGATCAGTGCATGATCAGCCACGTGATCAGTGCATGATCAGTTACGTGAGCAGTGTATGATCAGCCACGTGATCAGTGCATGGTCAGACACGTGAACAGTGTATGATCAGCCACGTGATCAGTGCATGATAGCCACGTGATCAGTGCATGATCAGTCACGTGATCAGTGTATGATCAGCCACGTGAACAGTGCATGCTCAGTCACGTGATCTGGGCCTGCTGAGCTGCGTGATTACTGTCTGCTCATCTGCTTGACAATTGCCAGCTGAGCTGCACGATTCCTGCCTGTCATCTGCTTGACAATTGCCAGCTGTGCTGCGTAATTCCTGCCTGCTCAGCTGCTTGATTATTGCCAGCTGAGCAGCATGATTCCTCACACCTGAGTTCCATGATTATTGCCTGCTGACTGTTTGATTCGTGCCTACTCAGCTCTTTGTTTATTGCCTCCAGAGGCACATGATCAGTGTATGATAGCAAACATGATCAGCGCATGATCAGTCACATGATCAGCGCCATTAAGTCACGTGATCACTACATGATAGTCATGTGATCAGTCCATGCTCAGTCACGGTATCAGTGCATGATCAGCCACGTGATCAGTGCATGATCAGCCACGTGATCAGTGCATGATCAGCCACGTGATCAGTGCATGATCAGTCACGTGATCAGTGCATGATCAGGCACGTGATCAGTGCATGATCAGCCACGTGATCAGTGCATGATAGCCACGTGATCAGTGCATGATCAGTCACCTGATGGGTGTATGATCAGTCACGTGACCAGTACATGGTAGCTACATGATCATTGCATGATCAGCCACGTGAGTAGTGCATGATCAGTCACGTGATCAGTGCATGATCAGTCACGTGATCAGTGCATGATCAGTCACGTGATCAGTGCATGATCAGCCACGTGATCAGTGCATGATCAGTCACGTGATCAGTGCATGGTAGCACGTGATCAGTGCATGATCAGCCACGTGATCAGTGCATGATAGCCACGTGATCAGTGCATGATCAGTCACATGATCAGTGCATGATCACGTGATCAGTGCATGATCAGTCACGTGATCAGTGCATGATATAGACGTGATCAGTGCATGATCAGTCACGTGATCAGTGCATGATCAGCCACGTGATCAGTGCATGATAGCCAGTGATCAGTGCATGATAGCCAGTGATCAGTGCATGATCAGTCACGTGATCAGTGCATGATCAGCCACGTGATCAGTGCATGATAGCCACGTGATCAGTGCATGATCAGCCACGTGATCAGTGCATGATCAGTCACGTGATCAGTGCATGATCAGCCACGTGATCAGTGCATGATCAGCCACGTGATCAGTGCATGATCAGCCACGTGATCAGTGCATGATAGCCACGTGATCAGTGCATGATCAGTCACGTGATCAGTGTATGATCAGCCACGTGATCAGTGCATGATAGCCACGTGATCAGTGCATGATCAGTCACGTGATCAGTGTATGATCAGCCACGTGAACAGTGCATGCTCAGTCACGTGATCAGGGCCTGCTGAGCTGCGTGATTACTGTCTGCTCATCTGCTTGACAATTGCCAGCTGAGCTGCACGATTCCTGCCTGTCATCTGCTTGACAATTGCCAGCTGTGCTGCGTAATTCCTGCCTGCTCAGCTGCTTGATTATTGCCAGCTGAGCAGCATGATTCCTCACAGCTGAGTTCCATGATTATTGCCTGCTGACTGTTTGATTCGTGCCTACTCAGCTCTTTGTTTATTGCCTCCAGAGGCACATGATCAGTGTATGATAGCAAACATGATCAGTGCATGATCAGTCACATGATCAGCGCCATTAAGTCACGTGATCACTACATGATAGTCATGTGATCAGTCCATGCTCAGTCACGGTATCAGTGCATGATCAGCCACGTGATCAGTGCATGATCAGCCACGTGATCAGTGCATGATAGCCACGTGATCAGTGCATGATCAGTCACGTGATCAGTGCATGATCAGGCACGTGATCAGTGCATGATCAGTCACGTGATCAGTGCATGATCAGTCACGTGATCAGTGCATGATCAGTCACGTGATCAGTGCATGATCAGCCACGTGATCAGTGCATGATCAGCCACGTGATCAGTGCATGATCAGTCACGTGATCAGTGCATGATCAGTCACGTGACCAGTACATGGTAGCTACGTGATCAGTGCATGATCAGCCACGTGATCAGTGCATGATAGCCACGTGATCAGTGCATGATCAGTCACGTGATCAGTGCATGATCAGTCACGTGATCAGTGCATGATCAGTCACGTGATCAGTGCATGATCAATTACGTGATCAGTGCATGATCAGTCACGTGATCAGTACATGGTAGCTACGTGATCAGTGCATGATCAGCCACGTGATCAGTGCATGATAGCCACGTGATCAGTGCATGATCAGTCACGTGATCAGTGCATGATCATCACGTGATCAGTGCATGATCAGTCACGTGATCAGTGCATGATATAGACGTGATCAGTGCATGATCAGTCACGTGATCAGTGCATGATCAGCCACGTGATCAGTGCATGATAGTTGATCAGTGCATGATAGCCAGTGATCAGTGCATGATCAGTCACGTGATCAGTGCATGATCAGCCACGTGATCAGTGCATGATCAGCCACGTGATCAGTGCATGATCAGCCACGTGATCAGTGCATGATCAGTTACGTGAGCAGTGTATGATCAGCCACGTGATCAGTGCATGGTCAGACACGTGAACAGTGTATGATCAGCCACGTGATCAGTGCATGATAGCCACGTGATCAGTGCATGATCAGTCACGTGATCAGTGTATGATCAGCCACGTGAACAGTGCATGCTCAGTCACGTGATCAGGGCCTGCTGAGCTGCGTGATTACTGTCTGCTCATCTGCTTGACAATTGCCAGCTGAGCTGCACGATTCCTGCCTGTCATCTGCTTGACAATTGCCAGCTGTGCTGCGTAATTCCTGCCTGCTCAGCTGCTTGATTATTGCCAGCTGAGCAGCATGATTCCTCACAGCTGAGTTCCATGATTATTGCCTGCTGACTGTTTGATTCGTGCCTACTCAGCTCTTTGTTTATTGCCTCCAGAGGCACATGATCAGTGTATGATAGCAAACATGATCAGTGCATGATCAGTCACATGATCAGCGCCATTAAGTCACGTGATCACTACATGATAGTCATGTGATCAGTCCATGCTCAGTCACGGTATCAGTGCATGATCAGCCACGTGATCAGTGCATGATCAGCCACGTGATCAGTGCATGATCAGCCACGTGATCAGTGCATGATCAGTCACGTGATCAGTGCATGATCAGGCACGTGATCAGTGCATGATCAGCCACGTGATCAGTGCATGATAGCCACGTGATCAGTGCATGATCAGTCACCTGATGGGTGTATGATCAGTCACGTGACCAGTACATGGTAGCTACATGATCATTGCATGATCAGCCACGTGAGTAGTGCATGATAGCCACGTGATCAGTGCATGATCAGTCACGTGATCAGTGCATGATCAGTCACGTGACAGTGCATGATCAGTCACGTGATCAGTGCATGATCAGCCACGTGATCAGTGCATGATCAGTCACGTGATCAGTGCATGATAGCCACGTGATCAGTGCATGATCAGCCACGTGATCAGTGCATGATAGCCACGTGATCAGTGCATGATCAGTCACATGATCAGTGTATGATCATCCACGTGATCAGTGCATGATCAGTCACGTGATCAGTGCATGATATAGACGTGATCAGTGCATGATCAGTCACGTGATCAGTGCATGATCAGCCACGTGATCAGTGCATGATAGCCAGTGAATGAGTGCATGATCAGCCAGTGATCAGTGCATGATCAGTCACGTGATCAGTGCATGATCAGCCACGTGATCAGTGCATGATAGCCACGTGATCAGTGCATGATCAGCCACGTGATCAGTGCATGATCAGTCACGTGATCAGTGCATGATCAGCCACGTGATCAGTGCATGATCAGCCACGTGATCAGTGCATGATCAGCCACGTGATCAGTGCATGATAGCCACGTGATCAGTGCATGATCAGTCACGTGATCAGTGTATGATCAGCCACGTGATCAGTGCATGATAGCCACGTGATCAGTGCATGATCAGTCACGTGATCAGTGTATGATCAGCCACGTGAACAGTGCATGCTCAGTCACGTGATCAGGGCCTGCTGAGCTGCGTGATTACTGTCTGCTCATCTGCTTGACAATTGCCAGCTGAGCTGCACGATTCCTGCCTGTCATCTGCTTGACAATTGCCAGCTGTGCTGCGTAATTCCTGCCTGCTCAGCTGCTTGATTATTGCCAGCTGAGCAGCATGATTCCTCACAGCTGAGTTCCATGATTATTGCCTGCTGACTGTTTGATTCGTGCCTACTCAGCTCTTTGTTTATTGCCTCCAGAGGCACATGATCAGTGTATGATAGCAAACATGATCAGTGCATGATCAGTCACATGATCAGCGCCATTAAGTCACGTGATCACTACATGATAGTCATGTGATCAGTCCATGCTCAGTCACGGTATCAGTGCATGATCAGCCACGTGATCAGTGCATGATCAGCCACGTGATCAGTGCATGATCAGCCACGTGATCAGTGCATGATCAGTCACGTGATCAGTGCATGATCAGGCACGTGATCAGTGCATGATCAGCCACGTGATCAGTGCATGATAGCCACGTGATCAGTGCATGATCAGTCACCTGATGGGTGTATGATCAGTCACGTGACCAGTACATGGTAGCTACATGATCATTGCATGATCAGCCACGTGAGTAGTGCATGATAGCCACGTGATCAGTGCATGATCAGTCACGTGATCAGTGCATGATCAGTCACGTGATCAGTGCATGATAAGTCACGTGATCAGTGCATGATCAGCCACGTGATCAGTGCATGATCAGTCACGTGATCAGTGCATGATAGCCACGTGATCAGTGCATGATCAGCCACGTGATCAGTGCATGATAGCCACGTGATCAGTGCATGATCAGTCACATGATCAGTGCATGATCAGCCACGTGATCAGTGCATGATCAGTCACGTGATCAGTGCATGATATAGACGTGATCAGTGCATGATCAGTCACGTGATCAGTGCATGATCAGCCACGTGATCAGTGCATGATAGCCAGTGAATCAGTGCATGATAGCCAGTGATCAGTGCATGATCAGTCACGTGATCAGTGCATGATCAGCCACGTGATCAGTGCATGATAGCCACGTGATCAGTGCATGATCAGCCACGTGATCAGTGCATGATCAGTCACGTGATCAGTGCATGATCAGCCACGTGATCAGTGCATGATCAGCCACGTGATCAGTGCATGATCAGCCACGTGATCAGTGCATGATAGCCACGTGATCAGTGCATGATCAGTCACGTGATCAGTGTATGATCAGCCACGTGATCAGTGCATGATAGCCACGTGATCAGTGCATGATCAGTCACGTGATCAGTGTATGATCAGCCACGTGAACAGTGCATGCTCAGTCACGTGATCAGGGCCTGCTGAGCTGCGTGATTACTGTCTGCTCATCTGCTTGACAATTGCCAGCTGAGCTGCACGATTCCTGCCTGTCATCTGCTTGACAATTGCCAGCTGTGCTGCGTAATTCCTGCCTGCTCAGCTGCTTGATTATTGCCAGCTGAGCAGCATGATTCCTCACAGCTGAGTTCCATGATTATTGCCTGCTGACTGTTTGATTCGTGCCTACTCAGCTCTTTGTTTATTGCCTCCAGAGGCACATGATCAGTGTATGATAGCAAACATGATCAGTGCATGATCAGTCACATGATCAGCGCCATTAAGTCACGTGATCACTACATGATAGTCATGTGATCAGTCCATGCTCAGTCACGGTATCAGTGCATGATCAGCCACGTGATCAGTGCATGATCAGCCACGTGATCAGTGCATGATAGCCACGTGATCAGTGCATGATCAGTCACGTGATCAGTGCATGATCAGGCAGGTGATCAGTGCATGATCAGCCACGTGATCAGTGCATGATAGCCACGTGATCAGTGCATGATCAGTCACCTGATGGGTGTATGATCAGTCACGTGACCACATGGTAGCTACATGATCATTGCATGATCAGCCACGTGAGTAGTGCATGATAGCCACGTGATCAGTGCATGATCAGTCACGTGATCAGTGCATGATCAGTCACGTGATCAGTGCATGATCAGTCACGTGATCAGTGCATGATCAGCCACGTGATCAGTGCATGATCAGTCACGTGATCAGTGCATGATCAGCCACGTGATCAGTGCATGATCAGTCACGTGATCAGTGCATGATATAGACGTGATCAGTGCATGATCAGTCACGTGATCAGTGCATGATCAGCCACGTGATCAGTGCATGATCAGTCACGTGATCAGTGCATGATCAGTCACGTGATCAGTGCATGATAGCTACGTGATCAGTGCATGATCAGCCACGTGATCAGTGCATGATAGCCACGTGATCAGTGCATGATCAGTCACGTGATCAGTGCATGATCAGTCACGTGATCAGTGCATGATCAGCCACGTGATCAGTGCATGATCAGCCACGTGATCAGTGCATGATAGCCACGTGATCAGTGCATGATCAGTCACGTGATCAGTGCATGATCAGTCACGTGATCAGTGCATGATCAGCCACGTGATCAGTGCATGATAGCCACGTGATCAGTGCATGATCAGTCACGTGATCAGTGCATGATCAGTCACGTGATCAGTGCATGATAGCTACGTGATCAGTGCATGATCAGCCACGTGATCAGTGCATGATAGCCACGTGATCAGTGCATGATCAGTCACGTGATCAGTGCATGATCAGTCACGTGATCAGTGCATGATCAGTCACGTGATCAGTGCATGATCAGCCACGTGATCAGTGCATGATCAGTCACGTGATCAGTGCATGATAGCCACGTGATCAGTGCATGATCAGCCACGTGATCAGTGCATGATAGCCACGTGATCAGTGCATGATCAGTCACATGATCAGTGCATGATCACGTGATCAGTGCATGATCAGTCACGTGATCAGTGCATGATAGACGTGATCAGTGCATGATCAGTCACGTGATCAGTGCATGATCAGCCACGTGATCAGTGCATGATAGCCAGTGATCAGTGCATGATAGCCAGTGATCAGTGCATGATCAGTCACGTGATCAGTGCATGATCAGCCACGTGATCAGTGCATGATAGCCACGTGATCAGTGCATGATCAGCCACGTGATCAGTGCATGATCAGTCACGTGATCAGTGCATGATCAGTCACGTGATCATGTGTGATCAGCCACGTGATCAGTGCATGATCAGCCACGTGATCAGTGCATGATCAGTCACGTGATCAGTGCATGATCAGCCACGTGATCAGTGCATGATAGCACGTGATCAGTGCATGATCAGCCACGTGATCAGTGCATGATCAGCCACGTGATCAGTGCATGATCAGTCACGTGATCAGTGCATGATCAGTCACGTGATCAGTGCATGATCAGTCACGTGATCAGTGCATGATCAATTACGTGATCAGTGCATGATCAGTCACGTGACCAGTACATGGTAGCTACGTGATCATTGCATGATCAGCCACGTGATCAGTGCATGATAGCCACGTGATCAGTGCATGATCAGTCACGTGATCAGTGCATGATCATCCACGTGATCAGTGCATGATCAGTCACGTGATCAGTGCATGATATAGACGTGATCAGTGCATGATCAGTCACGTGATCAGTGCATGATCAGCCACGTGATCAGTGCATGATAGCCAGTGATCAGTGCATGATAGCCAGTGATCAGTGCATGATCAGTCACGTGATCAGTGCATGATCAGCCACGTGATCAGTGCATGATAGCCACGTGATCAGTGCATGATCAGCCACGTGATCAGTGCATGATCAGTTACGTGAGCAGTGTATGATCAGCCACGTGATCAGTGCATGGTCAGACACGTGAACAGTGTATGATCAGCCACGTGATCAGTGCATGATAGCCACGTGATCAGTGCATGATCAGTCACGTGATCAGTGTATGATCAGCCACGTGAACAGTGCATGCTCAGTCACGTGATCAGGGCCTGCTGAGCTGCGTGATTACTGTCTGCTCATCTGCTTGACAATTGCCAGCTGAGCTGCACGATTCCTGCCTGTCATCTGCTTGACAATTGCCAGCTGTGCTGCGTAATTCCTGCCTGCTCAGCTGCTTGATTATTGCCAGCTGAGCAGCATGATTCCTCACAGCTGAGTTCCATGATTATTGCCTGCTGACTGTTTGATTCGTGCCTACTCAGCTCTTTGTTTATTGCCTCCAGAGGCACATGATCAGTGTATGATAGCAAACATGATCAGCGCATGATCAGTCACATGATCAGCGCCATTAAGTCACGTGATCACTACATGATAGTCATGTGATCAGTCCATGCTCAGTCACGGTATCAGTGCATGATCAGCCACGTGATCAGTGCATGATCAGCCACGTGATCAGTGCATGATCAGCCATGTGATCAGTGCATGATCAGTCACGTGATCAGTGCATGACCAGGCAGGTGATCAGTGCATGATCAGCCACGTGATCAGTGCATGATAGCCACGTGATCAGTGCATGATCAGTCACCTGATGGGTGTATGATCAGTCACGTGACCGTACATGGTAGCTACATGATCATTGCATGATCAGCCACGTGAGTAGTGCATGATAGCCACGTGATCAGTGCATGATCAGTCACGTGATCAGTGCATGATCAGTCACGTGATCAGTGCATGATCAGTCACGTGATCAGTGCATGATCAATTACGTGATCAGTGCATGATCAGTCACGTGATCAGTGCATGGTAGCTACGTGATCAGTGCATGATCAGCCACGTGATCAGTGCATGATAGCCACGTGATCAGTGCATGATCAGTCACATGATCAGTGTATGATCATCCGTGATCAGTGCATGATCAGTCACGTGATCAGTGCATGATATAGACGTGATCAGTGCATGATCAGTCACGTGATCAGTGCATGATCAGCCACGTGATCAGTGCATGATAGCCAGTGAATGAGTGCATGATAGCCAGTGATCAGTGCATGATCAGTCACGTGATCAGTGCATGATCAGCCACGTGATCAGTGCATGATAGCCACGTGATCAGTGCATGATCAGCCACGTGATCAGTGCATGATCAGTTACGTGATCAGTGCATGATCAGCCACGTGATCAGTGCATGATCAGCCACGTGATCAGTGCATGATCAGCCACGTGATCAGTGCATGATAGCCACGTGATCAGTGCATGATCAGTTACGTGATCAGTGTATGATCAGCCACGTGATCAGTGCATGATAGCCACGTGATCAGTGCATGATCAGTCACGTGATCAGTGTATGATCAGCCACGTGAACAGTGCATGCTCAGTCACGTGATCAGGGCCTGCTGAGCTGCGTGATTACTGTCTGCTCATCTGCTTGACAATTGCCAGCTGAGCTGCACGATTCCTGCCTGTCATCTGCTTGACAATTGCCAGCTGTGCTGCGTAATTCCTGCCTGCTCAGCTGCTTGATTATTGCCAGCTGAGCAGCATGATTCCTCACACCTGAGTTCCATGATTATTGCCTGCTGACTGTTTGATTCGTGCCTACTCAGCTCTTTGTTTATTGCCTCCAGAGGCACATGATCAGTGTATGATAGCAAACATGATCAGCGCATGATCAGTCACATGATCAGCGCCATTAAGTCACGTGATCACTACATGATAGTCATGTGATCAGTCCATGCTCAGTCACGGTATCAGTGCATGATCAGCCACGTGATCAGTGCATGATCAGCCACGTGATCAGTTCATGATAGCCACGTGATCAGTGCATGATCAGTCACGTGATCAGTGCATGATCAGGCACGTGATCAGTGCATGATCAGCCACGTGATCAGTGCATGATAGCCACGTGATCAGTGCATGATCAGTCACCTGATGGGTGTATGATCAGTCACGTGACCAGTACATGGTAGCTACATGATCATTGCATGATCAGCCACGTGAGTAGTGCATGATAGCCACGTGATCAGTGCATGATCAGTCACGTGATCAGTGCATGATCAGTCACGTGATCAGTGCATGATCAGTCACGTGATCAGTGCATGATCAGCCACGTGATCAGTGCATGATCAGTCACGTGATCAGTGCATGATAGCACGTGATCAGTGCATGATCAGCCACGTGATCAGTGCATGATAGCCACGTGATCAGTGCATGATCAGTCACGTGATCAGTGTATGATCAGCCACGTGATCAGTGCATGATCAGTCACGTGATCAGTGCATGATCAGACGTGATCAGTGCATGATCAGTCACGTGATCAGTGCATGATCAGCCACGTGATCAGTGCATGATAGCCAGTGATCAGTGCATGATAGCCACGTGATCAGTGCATGATCAGTCACGTGATCAGTGCATGATCAGCCACGTGATCAGTGCATGATAGCCACGTGATCAGTGCATGATCAGCCACGTGATCAGTGCATGATCAGTCACGTGATCAGTGCATGATCAGCCACGTGATCAGTGCATGATCAGTCACGTGATCAGTGCATGATCAGTCACGTGATCAGTGCATGATCAGTCACGTGATCAGTGCATGATCAGCCACGTGATCAGTGCATGATCAGTCACGTGATCAGTGCATGATCAGCCACGTGATCAGTGCATGATCAGTCACGTGATCAGTGCATGATCAGACGTGATCAGTGCATGATCAGTCACGTGATCAGTGCATGATAGCCACGTGATCAGTGCATGATCAGTCACGTGATCAGTGCATGATCAGTCACGTGATCAGTGCATGATAGCTACGTGATCAGTGCATGATCAGCCACGTGATCAGTGCATGATAGCCACGTGATCAGTGCATGATCAGTCACGTGATCAGTGCATGATCAGTCACGTGATCAGTGCATGATCAGCCACGTGATCAGTGCATGATAGCCACGTGATCAGTGCATGATCAGTCACGTGATCAGTGCATGATCAGTCACGTGATCAGTGCATGATAGCCACGTGATCAGTGCATGATCAGCACGTGATCAGTGCATGATAGCCACGTGATCAGTGCATGATCAGCCACGTGATCAGTGCATGATGAGCCACGTGATCAGTGCATGATCAATTACGTGATCAGTGCATGATCAGTCACGTGACCAGTACATGGTTGCTACGTGATCGTTGCATGATCAGCCACGTGAGCAGTGCATGATAGCCACGTGATCAGTGCATGATCAGTCACGTGATCAGTACATGATCAGTCACGTGAACAGTGCATGATCATTTACGTGATCTGTGCATGATCAGTCACGTGACCAGTATATGGTAGCTACGTGATCATTCCATGACGAGCCACGTGAGCAGTGCATGATAGCCACGTGATGTGTGCATGATCAGTTACGTGAGCAGAGTATGATCAGCCACGTGATCAGTGCATGAGTGCCACGTGATCAGTGCATGATATGTCACGTGACAGGTGTGTGATCAGCCACGTGAACAGTGCATGTTCAGCCACGTGATCAGTGCATGATAGCCACGTGATCAGTGCATGATCAGTTACGTGAGCAGTGTATGATCAGCCACGTGATCAGTGCATGGTCAGACACGTGAACAGTGTATGATCAGCCACGTGATCAGTGCATGATATCCAAGTGATCAGTGCATGATCATCACGTGATCAGTGTATGATCAGCCACGTGAACAGTGCATGCTCAGTCACGTGATCAGGGCCTGCTGAGCTGCGTGATTACTGTCTGCTCATCTGCTTGACAATTGCCAGCTGAGCTGCACGATTCCTGCCTGTCATCTGCTTGACAATTGCCAGCTGTGCTGCGTAATTCCTGCCTGCTCAGCTGCTTGATTATTGCCAGCTGAGCAGCATGATTCCTCACAGCTGAGTTCCATGATTATTGCCTGCTGACTGTATGATTCGTGCCTACTCAGCTCTTTGTTTATTGCCTCCAGAGGCACATGATCAGTGTATGATAGCAAACATGATCAGTGCATGATCAGTCACATGATCAGCGCCATTAAGTCACGTGATCACTACATGATAGTCATGTGATCAGTCCATGCTCAGTCACGGTATCAGTGCATGATCAGCCACGTGATCAGTGCATGATCAGCCACGTGATCAGTTCATGATAGCTATGTGATCAGTGCATGATCAGTCACGTGATCAGTGCATGATCAGGCACGTGATCAGTGCATGATCAGTCACGTGATCAGTGCATGATCAGTCACGTGATCAGTGCATGATCAGTCACGTGATCAGTGCATGATCAGCCACGTGATCAGTGCATGATCAGCCACGTGATCAGTGCATGATCAGTTACGTGATCAGTGCATGATCAGTCACGTGATCAGTGCATGGTAGCTACGTGATCATTGCATGATCAGCCACGTGAGCAGTGCATGATAGCCACGTGATCAGTGCATGATCAGTCACGTGATCAGTGCATGATCAGTCACGTGATCAGTGCATGATCAGTCACGTGATCAGTGCATGATCAATTACGTGATCAGTGCATGATCAGTCACGTGATCAGTACATGGTAGCTACGTGATCATTGCATGATCAGCCACGTGATCAGTGCATGATAGCCACGTGATCAGTGCATGATCAGTCACATGATCAGTGTATGATCATCCACGTGATCAGTGCATGATCAGTCATGTGATCAGTGCATGATATAGACGTGATCAGTGCATGATCAGTCACGTGATCAGTGCATGATCAGCCACGTGATCAGTGCATGATAGCCAGTGATGAGTGCATGATAGCCAGTGATCAGTGCATGATCAGTCACGTGATCAGTGCATGATCAGCCACGTGATCAGTGCATGATCAGCCACGTGATCAGTGCATGATCAGCCACGTGATCAGTGCATGATCAGTTACGTGAGCAGTGTATGATCAGCCACGTGATCAGTGCATGGTCAGACACGTGAACAGTGTATGATCAGCCACGTGATCAGTGCATGATAGCCACGTGATCAGTGCATGATCAGTCACGTGATCAGTGTATGATCAGCCACGTGAACAGTGCATGCTCAGTCACGTGATCAGGGCCTGCTGAGCTGCGTGATTACTGTCTGCTCATCTGCTTGACAATTGCCAGCTGAGCTGCACGATTCCTGCCTGTCATCTGCTTGACAATTATCAGCTGTGCTGCGTAATTCCTGCCTGCTCAGCTGCTTGATTATTGCCAGCTGAGCAGCATGATTCCTCACACCTGAGTTCCATGATTATTGCCTGCTGACTGTTTGATTCGTGCCTACTCAGCTCTTTGTTTATTGCCTCCAGAGGCACATGATCAGTGTATGATAGCAAACATGATCAGCGCATGATCAGTCACATGATCAGCGCCATTAAGTCACGTGATCACTACATGATAGTCATGTGATCAGTCCATGCTCAGTCACGGTATCAGTGCATGATCAGCCACGTGATCAGTGCATGATCAGCCACGTGATCAGTTCATGATAGCCATGTGATCAGTGCATGATTTGTCACGTGATCAGTGCATGACCAGGCAGGTGATCAGTGCATGATCAGCCACGTGATCAGTGCATGATAGCCACGTGATCAGTGCATGATCAGTCACCTGATGGGTGTATGATCAGTCACGTGACCGGTACATGGTAGCTACATGATCATTGCATGATCAGCCACGTGAGTAGTGCATGATAGCCACGTGATCAGTGCATGATCAGTCACGTGATCAGTGCATGATCAGTCATGTGATCAGTGCATGATCAGCACGTGATCAGTGCATGATCAGCCACGTGATCAGTGCATGATAGCCACGTGATCAGTGCATGATCAGTCACGTGATCAGTGCATGATCAGTCACGTGATCAGTGCATGATCAGCCACGTGATCAGTGCATGATCAGCCACGTGATCAGTGCATGATCAGTCACGTGATCAGTGCATGATCAGTCACGTGATCAGTGCATGGTAGCTACGTGATCAGTGCATGATCAGCCACGTGATCAGTGCATGATAGCCACGTGATCAGTGCATGATCAGTCACGTGATCAGTGCATGATCAGTCACGTGATCAGTGCATGATCAGTCACGTGATCAGTGCATGATCAGCCACGTGATCAGTGCATGATCAGTCACGTGATCAGTGCATGATAGCCACGTGATCAGTGCATGATCAGCCACGTGATCAGTGCATGATAGTCACGTGATCAGTGCATGATAGCCACGTGATCAGTGCATGATAGCCACGTGATCAGTGCATGATCAGTCACGTGATACATGTGTGATCAGCCACGTGATCAGTGCATGATGAGCCACGTGATCAGTGCATGATCAATTACGTGATCAGTGCATGATCAGTCACGTGACCAGTACATGGTTGCTACGTGATCGTTGCATGATCAGCCACGTGAGCAGTGCATGATAGCCACGTGATCAGTGCATGATCAGTCACGTGATCAGTACATGATCAGTCACGTGAACAGTGCATGATCATTTACGTGATCTGTGCATGATCAGTCACGTGACCAGTATATGGTAGCTACGTGATCATTCCATGACGAGCCACGTGAGCAGTGCATGATAGCCACGTGATGTGTGCATGATGAGTTACGTGAGCAGAGTATGATCAGCCACGTGATCAGTGCATGAGTGCCACGTGATCAGTGCATGATATGTCACGTGACAGGTGTGTGATCAGCCACGTGAACAGTGCATGTTCAGCCACGTGATCAGTGCATGATAGCCACGTGATCAGTGCATGATCAGTTACGTGAGCAGTGTATGATCAGCCACGTGATCAGTGCATGGTCAGACACGTGAACAGTGTATGATCAGCCACGTGATCAGTGCATGATATCCAAGTGATCAGTGCATGATCATCACGTGATCAGTGTATGATCAGCCACGTGAACAGTGCATGCTCAGTCACGTGATCAGGGCCTGCTGAGCTGCGTGATTACTGTCTGCTCATCTGCTTGACAATTGCCAGCTGAGCTGCACGATTCCTGCCTGTCATCTGCTTGACAATTGCCAGCTGTGCTGCGTAATTCCTGCCTGCTCAGCTGCTTGATTATTGCCAGCTGAGCAGCATGATTCCTCACAGCTGAGTTCCATGATTATTGCCTGCTGACTGTTTGATTCGTGCCTACTCAGCTCTTTGTTTATTGCCTCCAGAGGCACATGATCAGTGTATGATAGCAAACATGATCAGTGCATGATCAGTCACATGATCAGCGCCATTAAGTCACGTGATCACTACATGATAGTCATGTGATCAGTCCATGCTCAGTCACGGTATCAGTGCATGATCAGCCACGTGATCAGTGCATGATCAGCCACGTGATCAGTGCATGATAGCCATGTGATCAGTGCATGATCAGTCACGTGATCAGTGCATGATCAGGCACGTGATCAGTGCATGATCAGTCACGTGATCAGTGCATGATCAGTCACGTGATCAGTGCATGATCAGTCACGTGATCAGTGCATGATCAGCCACGTGATCAGTGCATGAT
Source organism: Bos javanicus (assembly GCF_032452875.1). Lineage (NCBI taxonomy): Eukaryota > Metazoa > Chordata > Mammalia > Artiodactyla > Bovidae > Bos > Bos javanicus. The sequence goes on along the minus strand of NW_026893920.1, from coordinate 29,262 downwards.
CAGCCACGTGATCAGTGCATGATCAGTCACGTGATCAGTGCATGATCAGTCACGTGACCAGTGCATGGTAGCTACGTGATCAGTGCATGATCAGCCACGTGATCAGTGCATGATAGCCACGTGATCAGTGCATGATCAGTCACGTGATCAGTGCATGATCAGTCACGTGATCAGTGCATGATCAGTCACGTGATCAGTGCATGATCAATTACGTGATCAGTGCATGATCAGTCACGTGATCAGTACATGGTAGCTACGTGATCAGTGCATGATCAGCCACGTGATCAGTGCATGATAGCCACGTGATCAGTGCATGATCAGTCACATGATCAGTGCATGATCATCACGTGATCAGTGCATGATCAGTCACGTGATCAGTGCATGATATAGACGTGATCAGTGCATGATCAGTCACGTGATCAGTGTATGATCAGCCACGTGATCAGTGCATGATAGCCAGTGATGAGTGCATGATAGCCAGTGATCAGTGCATGATCAGTCACGTGATCAGTGCATGATCAGCCACGTGATCAGTGCATGATCAGCCACGTGATCAGTGCATGATCAGCCACGTGATCAGTGCATGATCAGTTACGTGAGCAGTGTATGATCAGCCACGTGATCAGTGCATGGTCAGACACGTGAACAGTGTATGATCAGCCACGTGATCAGTGCATGATAGCCACGTGATCAGTGCATGATCAGTCACGTGATCAGTGTATGATCAGCCACGTGAACAGTGCATGCTCAGTCACGTGATCAGGGCCTGCTGAGCTGCGTGATTACTGTCTGCTCATCTGCTTGACAATTGCCAGCTGAGCTGCACGATTCCTGCCTGTCATCTGCTTGACAATTGCCAGCTGTGCTGCGTAATTCCTGCCTGCTCAGCTGCTTGATTATTGCCAGCTGAGCAGCATGATTCCTCACACCTGAGTTCCATGATTATTGCCTGCTGACTGTTTGATTCGTGCCTACTCAGCTCTTTGTTTATTGCCTCCAGAGGCACATGATCAGTGTATGATAGCAAACATGATCAGCGCATGATCAGTCACATGATCAGCGCCATTAAGTCACGTGATCACTACATGATAGTCATGTGATCAGTCCATGCTCAGTCACGGTATCAGTGCATGATCAGCCACGTGATCAGTGCATGATCAGCCACGTGATCAGTGCATGATAGCCACGTGATCAGTGCATGATCAGTCACGTGATCAGTGCATGATCAGGCACGTGATCAGTGCATGATCAGCCACGTGATCAGTGCATGATAGCCACGTGATCAGTGCATGATCAGTCACCTGATGGGTGTATGATCAGTCACGTGACCAGTACATGGTAGCTACATGATCATTGCATGATCAGCCACGTGAGTAGTGCATGATAGCCACGTGATCAGTGCATGATCAGTCACGTGATCAGTGCATGATCAGTCACGTGATCAGTGCATGATCAGTCACGTGATCAGTGCATGATCAGCCACGTGATCAGTGCATGATCAGTCACGTGATCAGTGCATGATAGCCACGTGATCAGTGCATGATCAGCCACGTGATCAGTGCATGATAGCCACGTGATCAGTGCATGATCAGCCACGTGATCAGTGCATGATCAGCCACGTGATCAGTGCATGATCAGTCACGTGATCAGTGCATGATCAGTCACGTGATCAGTGCATGATCAGCCACGTGATCAGTGCATGATCAGCCACGTGATCAGTGCATGATCAGTCACGTGATCAGTGCATGATCAGTCACGTGATCAGTGCATGATAGCTACGTGATCAGTGCATGATCAGCCACGTGATCAGTGCATGATAGCCACGTGATCAGTGCATGATCAGTCACGTGATCAGTGCATGATCAGTCACGTGATCAGTGCATGATCAGTCACGTGATCAGTGCATGATCAGCCACGTGATCAGTGCATGATCAGTCACGTGATCAGTGCATGATCAGCCACGTGATCAGTGCATGATCAGTCACGTGATCAGTGCATGATATAGACGTGATCAGTGCATGATCAGCCACGTGATCAGTGCATGATAGCCACGTGATCAGTGCATGATCAGTCACGTGATCAGTGTATGATCAGCCACGTGAACAGTGCATGCTCAGTCACGTGATCAGGGCCTGCTGAGCTGCGTGATTACTGTCTGCTCATCTGCTTGACAATTGCCAGCTGAGCTGCACGATTCCTGCCTGTCATCTGCTTGACAATTGCCAGCTGTGCTGCGTAATTCCTGCCTGCTCAGCTGCTTGATTATTGCCAGCTGAGCAGCATGATTCCTCACACCTGAGTTCCATGATTATTGCCTGCTGACTGTTTGATTCGTGCCTACTCAGCTCTTTGTTTATTGCCTCCAGAGGCACATGATCAGTGTATGATAGCAAACATGATCAGCGCATGATCAGTCACATGATCAGCGCCATTAAGTCACGTGATCACTACATGATAGTCATGTGATCAGTCCATGCTCAGTCACGGTATCAGTGCATGATCAGCCACGTGATCAGTGCATGATCAGTCACATGATCAGTGTATGATCATCCACGTGATCAGTGCATGATCAGTCACGTGATCAGTGCATGATATAGACGTGATCAGTGCATGATCAGTCACGTGATCAGTGCATGATAGCCACGTGATCAGTGCATGATCAGTCACCTGATGGGTGTATGATCAGTCACGTGACCTGTACATGGTAGCTACATGATCATTGCATGATCAGCCACGTGAGTAGTGCATGATAGCCACGTGATCAGTGCATGATCAGTCACGTGATCAGTGCATGATCAGTCACGTATCAGTGCATGATCAGCCACGTGATCAGTGCATGATCAGCCACGTGATCAGTGCATGATAGCCACGTGATCAGTGCATGATCAGTCACGTGATCAGTGCATGATCAGCCACGTGATCAGTGCATGATCAGCCACGTGATCAGTGCATGATAGCCACGTGATCAGTGCATGATCAGTCACGTGATCAGTGCATGATCAGTCACTGACCAGTGCATGGTAGCTACGTGATCAGTGCATGATCAGCCACGTGATCAGTGCATGATAGCCACGTGATCAGTGCATGATCAGTCACGTGATCAGTGCATGATCAGTCACGTGATCAGTGCATGATCAGGCACGTGATCAGTGCATGATCAGCCACGTGATCAGTGCATGATAGCCACGTGATCAGTGCATGATCAGTCACGTGATCAGTGCATGATCAGTCACGTGATCAGTGCATGATCAGCCACGTGATCAGTGCATGATCAGCCACGTGATCAGTGCATGATCAATTACGTGATCAGTGCATGATCAGTCACGTGACCAGTGCATGGTAGCTACGTGATCATTGCATGATCAGCCACGTGATCAGTGCATGATAGCCACGTGATCAGTGCATGATCAGTCACGTGATCAGTGCATGATCAGTCACGTGACAGTGCATGATCAGTCACGTGATCAGTGCATGATCAGCACGTGATCAGTGCATGATCAGTCACGTGATCAGTGCATGATAGCTACGTGATCATTGCATGATCAGCCACGTGATCAGTGCATGATAGCCACGTGATCAGTGCATGATAGCCACGTGATCAGTGCATGATCAGTCACGTGATCAGTGCATGATCAGCCACGTGATCAGTGCATGATCAGCCACGTGATCAGTGCATGATCAGCCACGTGATCAGTGCATGATAGCCACGTGATCAGTGCATGATCAGTCACGTGATCAGTGTGATCAGCCACGTGATCAGTGCATGATCATCACGTGATCAGTGCATGATCAATTCGTGATCAGTGCATGATCAGTCACGTGACCAGTGCATGATAGCTACGTGATCAGTGCATGATCAGCCACGTGATCAGTGCATGATCAGCCACGTGATCAGTGCATGAGTGCCACGTGATCAGTGCATGATATGTCACGTGACAGTGTGTGATCAGCCACGTGATCAGTGCATGATCAGCCACGTGATCAGTGCATGATAGCCACGTGATCAGTGCATGATCAGTTACGTGATCAGTGTATGATCAGCCACGTGATCAGTGCATGGTCAGACACGTGAACAGTGTATGATCAGCCACGTGATCAGTGCATGATATCCACGTGATCAGTGCATGATCATCACGTGATCAGTGTATGATCAGCCACGTGAACAGTGCATGCTCAGTCACGTGATCAGGGCCTGCTGAGCTGCGTGATTACTGTCTGCTCATCTGCTTGACAATTGCCAGCTGAGCTGCACGATTCCTGCCTGTCATCTGCTTGACAATTGCCAGCTGTGCTGCGTAATTCCTGCCTGCTCAGCTGCTTGATTATTGCCAGCTGAGCAGCATGATTCCTCACAGCTGAGTTCCATGATTATTGCCTGCTGACTGTATGATTCGTGCCTACTCAGCTCTTTGTTTATTGCCTCCAGAGGCACATGATCAGTGTATGATAGCAAACATGATCAGTGCATGATCAGTCACATGATCAGCGCCATTAAGTCACGTGATCACTACATGATAGTCATGTGATCAGTCCATGCTCAGTCACGGTATCAGTGCATGATCAGCCACGTGATCAGTGCATGATCAGCCACGTGATCAGTGCATGATCAGCCACGTGATCAGTGCATGATCAGTCACGTGATCAGTGCATGATCAGGCACGTGATCAGTGCATGATCAGTCACGTGATCAGTGCATGGTAGCCACGTGATCAGTGCATGATCAGCCACGTGATCAGTGCATGATAGCCACGTGATCAGTGCATGATCAGTCACGTGATCAGTGCATGATCAGTCACGTGATCAGTGCATGATCAGCCACGTGATCAGTGCATGATCAGTCACGTGATCAGTGCATGATCAGTCACGTGACCAGTACATGGTAGCTACGTGATCATTGCATGATCAGCCACGTGAGCAGTGCATGATAGCCACGTGATCAGTGCATGATCAGTCACGTGATCAGTGCATGATCATCACGGTGATCAGTGCATGATCAGTCACGTGATCAGTGCATGATATAGACGTGATCAGTGCATGATCAGTCACGTGATCAGTGCATGATCAGCCACGTGATCAGTGCATGATAGCCAGTGAATCAGTGCATGATAGCCAGTGATCAGTGCATGATCAGTCACGTGATCAGTGCATGATCAGCCACGTGATCAGTGCATGATAGCCACGTGATCAGTGCATGATCAGCCACGTGATCAGTGCATGATCAGTTACGTGAGCAGTGTATGATCAGCCACGTGATCAGTGCATGGTCAGACACGTGAACAGTGTATGATCAGCCACGTGATCAGTGCATGATAGCCACGTGATCAGTGCATGATCAGTCACGTGATCAGTGTATGATCAGCCACGTGAACAGTGCATGCTCAGTCACGTGATCAGGGCCTGCTGAGCTGCGTGATTACTGTCTGCTCATCTGCTTGACAATTGCCAGCTGAGCTGCACGATTCCTGCCTGTCATCTGCTTGACAATTATCAGCTGTGCTGCGTAATTCCTGCCTGCTCAGCTGCTTGATTATTGCCAGCTGAGCAGCATGATTCCTCACACCTGAGTTCCATGATTATTGCCTGCTGACTGTTTGATTCGTGCCTACTCAGCTCTTTGTTTATTGCCTCCAGAGGCACATGATCAGTGTATGATAGCAAACATGATCAGCGCATGATCAGTCACATGATCAGCGCCATTAAGTCACGTGATCACTACATGATAGTCATGTGATCAGTCCATGCTCAGTCACGGTATCAGTGCATGATCAGCCACGTGATCAGTGCATGATCAGCCACGTGATCAGTGCATGATAGCTACGTGATCAGTGCATGATCAGTCACGTGATCAGTGCATGACCAGGCACGTGATCAGTGCATGATCAGCCACGTGATCAGTGCATGATAGCCACGTGATCAGTGCATGATCAGTCACCTGATGGGTGTATGATCAGTCACGTGACCGGTACATGGTAGCTACATGATCATTGCATGATCAGCCACGTGAGTAGTGCATGATAGCCACGTGATCAGTGCATGATCAGTCACGTGATCAGTGCATGATCAGTCACGTGATCAGTGCATGATAAGTCACGTGATCAGTGCATGATCAGCCACGTGATCAGTGCATGATCAGTCACGTGATCAGTGCATGATAGCTACGTGATCAGTGCATGATCAGCCACGTGATCAGTGCATGATAGCCACGTGATCAGTGCATGATCAGCCACGTGATCAGTGCATGATAGCCACGTGATCAGTGCATGATCAGTCACGTGATCAGTGCATGATCAGTCACGTGATCAGTGCATGATCAGCCACGTGATCAGTGCATGATAGCCACGTGATCAGTGCATGATCAGTCACGTGATCAGTGCATGATCAGTCACGTGATCAGTGCATGCTACGTGATCAGTGCATGATCAGCCACGTGATCAGTGCATGATAGCCACGTGATCAGTGCATGATCAGTCACGTGATCAGTGCATGATCAGTCACGTGATCAGTGCATGATCAGTCACGTGATCAGTGCATGATCAGCCACGTGATCAGTGCATGATCAGTCACGTGATCAGTGCATGATCAGCCACGTGATCAGTGCATGATCAGCCACGTGATCAGTGCATGATCAGACGTGATCAGTGCATGATCAGCCACGTGATCAGTGCATGATAGCCACGTGATCAGTGCATGATCAGTCACGTGATCAGTGTATGATCAGCCACGTGAACAGTGCATGCTCAGTCACGTGATCAGGGCCTGCTGAGCTGCGTGATTACTGTCTGCTCATCTGCTTGACAATTGCCAGCTGAGCTGCACGATTCCTGCCTGTCATCTGCTTGACAATTGCCAGCTGTGCTGCGTAATTCCTGCCTGCTCAGCTGCTTGATTATTGCCAGCTGAGCAGCATGATTCCTCACACTGAGTTCCATGATTATTGCCTGCTGACTGTTTGATTCGTGCCTACTCAGCTCTTTGTTTATTGCCTCCAGAGGCACATGATCAGTGTATGATAGCACATGATCAGCGCATGATCAGTCACATGATCAGCGCCATTAAGTCACGTGATCACTACATGATAGTCATGTGATCAGTCCATGCTCAGTCACGGTATCAGTGCATGATCAGCCACGTGATCAGTGCATGATCTGTCACATGATTAGTGTATGATCATCCACGTGATCAGTGCATGGGCAGTCATGTGATCAGTGCATGATATAGACGTGATCAGTGCATGATCAGTCACGTGATCAGTGCATGATAGCCACGTGATCAGTGCATGATCAGTCACCTGATGGGTGTATGATCATTCACGTGACCTGTACATGGTAGCTACATGATCATTGCATGATCAGCCACGTGAGTAGTGCATGATAGCCACGTGATCAGTGCATGATCAGTCACGTGATCAGTGCATGATCAGTCACGTGATCAGTGCATGATCAGCCACGTGATCAGTGCATGATCAGCCACGTGATCAGTGCATGATAGCCACGTGATCAGTGCATGATCAGTCACGTGATCAGTGCATGATCAGTCACGTGATCAGTGCATGATCAGCCACGTGATCAGTGCATGATAGCCACGTGATCAGTGCATGATCAGTCACGTGATCAGTGCATGATCAGTCACGTGATCAGTGCATGATAGCTACGTGATCAGTGCATGATCAGCCACGTGATCAGTGCATGATAGCCACGTGATCAGTGCATGATCAGTCACGTGATCAGTGCATGATCAGTCACGTGATCAGTGCATGATCAGCCACGTGATCAGTGCATGATCAGCCACGTGATCAGTGCATGATCAGCCACGTGATCAGTGCATGATCAGTCACGTGATCAGTGCATGATCAGTCACGTGATCAGTGCATGATCAGCCACGTGATCAGTGCATGATCAGCCACGTGATCAGTGCATGATCACGTGATCAGTGCATGATCAGTCACGTGATCAGTGCATGATAGCTACGTGATCATTGCATGATCAGCCACGTGATCAGTGCATGATGCCACGTGATCAGTGCATGATCAGTCACGTGATCAGTGCATGATCAGTCACGTGATCAGTGCATGATCAGTCACGTGATCAGTGCATGATCAGCCACGTGATCAGTGCATGATCAGTCACGTGATCAGTGCATGATAGCCACGTGATCAGTGCATGATCAGCCACGTGATCAGTGCATGATAGCCACGTGATCAGTGCATGATCAGCCACGTGATCAGTGCATGATCAGTCACGTGATCAGTGCATGATCAGCCACGTGATCAGTGCATGATATCCACGTGATCAGTGCATGATAGCCACGTGATCAGTGCATGATCAGCCACGTGATCAGTGCATGATCAGTCACGTGATCATGTGTGATCAGCACGTGATCAGTGCATGATCATCCACGTGATCAGTGCATGATCAATTACGTGATCAGTGCATGATCAGTCACGTGATCAGTGCATGATAGCCACGTGATCGTGCATGATCAGCCACGTGATCAGTGCATGATCAGCCACGTGATCAGTGCATGATGCCACGTGATCAGTGCATGATAGTCACGTGACAGTGTGTGATCAGCCACGTGATCAGTGCATGATCAGCCACGTGATCAGTGCATGATAGCCACGTGATCAGTGCATGATCAGTTACGTGAGCAGTGTATGATCAGCCACGTGATCAGTGCATGGTCAGACACGTGAACAGTGTATGATCAGCCACGTGATCAGTGCATGATATCCAAGTGATCAGTGCATGATCATCACGTGATCAGTGTATGATCAGCCACGTGAACAGTGCATGCTCAGTCACGTGATCAGGGCCTGCTGAGCTGCGTGATTACTGTCTGCTCATCTGCTTGACAATTGCCAGCTGAGCTGCACGATTCCTGCCTGTCATCTGCTTGACAATTGCCAGCTGTGCTGCGTAATTCCTGCCTGCTCAGCTGCTTGATTATTGCCAGCTGAGCAGCATGATTCCTCACAGCTGAGTTCCATGATTATTGCCTGCTGACTGTTTGATTCGTGCCTACTCAGCTCTTTGTTTATTGCCTCCAGAGGCACATGATCAGTGTATGATAGCAAACATGATCAGTGCATGATCAGTCACATGATCAGCGCCATTAAGTCACGTGATCACCATGATAGTCATGTGATCAGTCCATGCTCAGTCACGGTATCAGTGCATGATCAGCCACGTGATCAGTGCATGATCAGCCACGTGATCAGTGCATGATAGCCATGTGATCAGTGCATGATCAGTCACGTGATCAGTGCATGATCAGCCACGTGATCAGTGCATGATCAGTCACGTGATCAGTGCATGATCAGTCACGTGATCAGTGCATGATCAGTCACGTGATCAGTGCATGATCAGCCACGTGATCAGTGCATGATCAGCCACGTGATCAGTGCATGATCAGTCACGTGATCAGTGCATGATCAGTCACGTGATCAGTGCATGGTAGCTACGTGATCAGTGCATGATCAGCCACGTGATCAGTGCATGATAGCCACGTGATCAGTGCATGATCAGTCACGTGATCAGTGCATGATCAGTCACGTGATCAGTGCATGATCAGTCACGTGATCAGTGCATGATCAATTACGTGATCAGTGCATGATCAGTCACGTGATCAGTACATGGTAGCTACGTGATCAGTGCATGATCAGCCACGTGATCAGTGCATGATAGCCACGTGATCAGTGCATGATCAGTCACATGATCAGTGCATGATCATCCACGTGATCAGTGCATGATCAGTCACGTGATCAGTGCATGATATAGACGTGATCAGTGCATGATCAGTCACGTGATCAGTGCATGATCAGCCACGTGATCAGTGCATGATAGCCACGTGATCAGTGCATGATAGCCAGTGATCAGTGCATGATCAGTCACGTGATCAGTGCATGATCAGCCACGTGATCAGTGCATGATAGCCACGTGATCAGTGCATGATCAGCCACGTGATCAGTGCATGATCAGTTACGTGAGCAGTGTATGATCAGCCACGTGATCAGTGCATGGTCAGACACGTGAACAGTGTATGATCAGCCACGTGATCAGTGCATGATAGCCACGTGATCAGTGCATGATCAGTCACGTGATCAGTGTATGATCAGCCACGTGAACAGTGCATGCTCAGTCACGTGATCAGGGCCTGCTGAGCTGCGTGATTACTGTCTGCTCATCTGCTTGACAATTGCCAGCTGAGCTGCACGATTCCTGCCTGTCATCTGCTTGACAATTGCCAGCTGTGCTGCGTAATTCCTGCCTGCTCAGCTGCTTGATTATTGCCAGCTGAGCAGCATGATTCCTCACAGCTGAGTTCCATGATTATTGCCTGCTGACTGTTTGATTCGTGCCTACTCAGCTCTTTGTTTATTGCCTCCAGAGGCACATGATCAGTGTATGATAGCAAACATGATCAGCGCATGATCAGTCACATGATCAGCGCCATTAAGTCACGTGATCACTACATGATAGTCATGTGATCAGTCCATGCTCAGTCACGGTATCAGTGCATGATCAGCCACGTGATCAGTGCATGATCAGCCACGTGATCAGTGCATGATCAGCCACGTGATCAGTGCATGATCAGTCACGTGATCAGTGCATGATCAGGCACGTGATCAGTGCATGATCAGCCACGTGATCAGTGCATGATAGCCACGTGATCAGTGCATGATCAGTCACCTGATGGGTGTATGATCAGTCACGTGACCAGTACATGGTAGCTACATGATCATTGCATGATCAGCCACGTGAGTAGTGCATGATAGCCACGTGATCAGTGCATGATCAGTCACGTGATCAGTGCATGATCAGTCACGTGATCAGTGCATGATAGTCACGTGATCAGTGCATGATCAGCCACGTGATCAGTGCATGATCAGTCACGTGATCAGTGCATGATCAGCCACGTGATCAGTGCATGATCAGCCACGTGATCAGTGCATGATCAGACGTGATCAGTGCATGATCAGTCACGTGATCAGTGCATGATAGCCACGTGATCAGTGCATGATCAGTCACGTGATCAGTGCATGATCAGTCACGTGATCAGTGCATGATAGCCACGTGATCAGTGCATGATCAGCCACGTGATCAGTGCATGATCAGCCACGTGATCAGTGCATGATAGTCACGTGATCAGTGCATGATCAGTCACGTGATCAGTGCATGATCAGCCACGTGATCAGTGCATGATCAGCCACGTGATCAGTGCATGATCAGCCACGTGATCAGTGCATGATCAGTCACGTGATCAGTGCATGATCAGTCACGTGATCAGTGCATGATCAGCCACGTGATCAGTGCATGATCAGCCACGTGATCAGTGCATGATCAGTCACGTGATCAGTGCATGATCAGTCACGTGATCAGTGCATGATCAGTCACGTGATCAGTGCATGATCAGCCACGTGATCAGTGCATGATCAGCCACGTGATCAGTGCATGATCAGTCACGTGATCAGTGCATGATCAGTCACGTGATCAGTGCATGATCAGCCACGTGATCAGTGCATGATCAGCCACGTGATCAGTGCATGATCAGCGTGATCAGTGCATGATCAGTCACGTGATCAGTGCATGATCAGTCACGTGATCAGTGCATGATCAGCCACGTGATCAGTGCATGATAGCCACGTGATCAGTGCATGATCAGTCACGTGATCAGTGCATGATCAGCCACGTGATCAGTGCATGATCAGTCACGTGATCAGTGCATGATCAGTTACGTGATCAGTGCATGATCAGTCACGTGATCAGTACATGGTAGCTACGTGATCATTGCATGATCAGCCACGTGATCAGTGCATGATAGCCACGTGATCAGTGCATGATAGCCACGTGATCAGTGCATGATCAGTCATGTGATCGTGTGTGATCAGTCACGTGATCAGTGCATGATAGCCACGTGATCAGTGCATGAGCCACGTGATCAGTGCATGATCAGTCACGTGATCATGTGTGATCAGCCACGTGATCAGTGCATGATGAGCCACGTGATCAGTGCATGATCAATTACGTGATCAGTGCATGATCAGTCACGTGACCAGTACATGGTTGCTACGTGATCGTTGCATGATCAGCCACGTGAGCAGTGCATGATAGCCACGTGATCAGTGCATGATCAGTCACGTGATCAGTACATGATCAGTCACGTGAACAGTGCATGATCATTTACGTGATCAGTGCATGATCAGTCACGTGACCAGTATATGGTAGCTATGTGATCATTCCATGACGAGCCACGTGAGCAGTGCATGATACGTGATGTGCATGATGAGTTACGTGAGCAGAGTATGATCAGCCACGTGATCAGTGCATGAGTGCCACGTGATCAGTGCATGATATGTCACGTGACAGGTGTGTGATCAGCCACGTGAACAGTGCATGTTCAGCCACGTGATCAGTGCATGATAGCCACGTGATCAGTGCATGATCAGTTACGTGAGCAGTGTATGATCAGCCACGTGATCAGTGCATGGTCAGACACGTGAACAGTGTATGATCAGCCACGTGATCAGTGCATGATATCCAAGTGATCAGTGCATGATCATCACGTGATCAGTGTATGATCAGCCACGTGAACAGTGCATGCTCAGTCACGTGATCAGGGCCTGCTGAGCTGCGTGATTACTGTCTGCTCATCTGCTTGACAATTGCCCAGCTGAGCTGCTGATTCCTGCCTGCTCATCTGCTGAGCAGCATGATTCCTCACAGCTGAGTTCCATGATTATTGCCTGCTGACTGTATGATTCGTGCCTACTCAGCTCTTTGTTTATTGCCTCCAGAGGCACATGATCAGTGTATGATAGCAAACATGATCAGTGCATGATCAGTCACATGATCAGTGCCATTAAGTCACGTGATCACTACATGATAGTCATGTGATCAGTCCATGCTCAGTCACGGTATCAGTGCATGATCAGCCGTGATCAGTGCATGATCAGCCACGTGATCAGTTCATGATAGCCACGTGATCAGTGCATGATCAGTCACGTGATCAGTGCATGATCAGTCACGTGATCAGTGCATGATCAGTCACGTGATCAGTGCATGATCAGCCACGTGATCAGTGCATGATCAGTGCGTGATCAGTGCATGATCAGTCACGTGACCAGTACATGGTAGCTACGTGATCATTGCATGATCAGCCACGTGATCAGTGCATGATAGCCACGTGATCAGTGCATGATCAGGCATGATCAGTGCATGATCATCCACGTGATCAGTGCATGATCAGTCATGTGATCAGTGCATGATCAGACGTGATCAGTGCATGATCAGTCACGTGATCAGTGCATGATCAGCCACGTGATCAGTGCATGATAGCCACGTGATCAGTGCATGATAGCCAGTGATCAGTGCATGATCAGTCACGTGATCAGTGCATGATCAGCCACGTGATCAGTGCATGATAGCCACGTGATCAGTGCATGATCAGCCACGTGATCAGTGCATGATCAGTTACGTGATCAGTGTATGATCAGCCACGTGATCAGTGCATGATCAGACACGTGATCAGTGTATGATCAGCCACGTGATCAGTGCATGATAGCCACGTGATCAGTGCATGATCAGTCACGTGATCAGTGTATGATCAGCCACGTGAACAGTGCATGCTCAGTCACGTGATCAGGGCCTGCTGAGCTGCGTGATTACTGTCTGCTCATCTGCTTGACAATTGCCAGCTGAGCTGCACGATTCCTGCCTGTCATCTGTGACAATTATCAGCTGTGCTGCGTAATTCCTGCCTGCTCAGCTGCTTGATTATTGCCAGCTGAGCAGCATGATTCCTCACAGCTGAGTTCCATGATTATTGCCTGCTGACTGTTTGATTCGTGCCTACTCAGCTCTTTTTTATTGCCTCCAGAGGCACATGATCAGTGTATGATAGCAAACATGATCAGTGCATGATCAGTCACATGATCAGCGCCATTAAGTCACGTGATCAGTGCATGATAGTCATGTGATCAGTCCATGCTCAGTCACGGTATCAGTGCATGATCAGCCACGTGATCAGTGCATGATCAGCCGTGATCAGTGCATGATCAGCCACGTGATCAGTGCATGATCAGTCACGTGATCAGTGCATGATCAGGCACGTGATCAGTGCATGATCAGCCACGTGATCAGTGCATGATAGCCACGTGATCAGTGCATGATCAGTCACCTGATGGGTGTATGATCAGTCACGTGACCAGTACATGGTAGCTACATGATCATTGCATGATCAGCCACGTGAGTAGTGCATGATAGCCACGTGATCAGTGCATGATCAGTCACGTGATCAGTGCATGATCAGTCACGTGATCAGTGCATGATCAGTCACGTGATCAGTGCATGATCAGCCACGTGATCAGTGCATGATCAGTCACGTGACCAGTACATGGTATCGTGATCATTGCATGATCAGCCACGTGATCAGTGCATGATAGCCACGTGATCAGTGCATGATCAGTCACGTGATCAGTGCATGATCATCCACGTGATCAGTGCATGATCAGTCACGTGATCAGTGCATGATATAGCGTGATCAGTGCATGAGTCACGTGATCAGTGCATGATCAGCCACGTGATCAGTGCATGATAGCCACGTGAATCAGTGCATGATAGCCAGATGATCAGTGCATGATCAGTCACGTGATCAGTGCATGATCAGCCACGTGATCAGTGCATGATAGCCACGTGATCAGTGCATGATCAGCCACGTGATCAGTGCATGATCAGCCACGTGATCAGTGCATGATCAGCCACGTGATCAGTGCATGATCAGCCACGTGATCAGTGCATGATCAGCCACGTGATCAGTGCATGATCAGCCACGTGATCAGTGCATGATCAGTCACGTGATCAGTGTATGATCAGCCACGTGATCAGTGCATGATAGCCACGTGATCAGTGCATGATCAGTCACGTGATCAGTGTATGATCAGCCACGTGAACAGTGCATGCTCAGTCACGTGATCAGGGCCTGCTGAGCTGCGTGATTACTGTCTGCTCATCTGCTTGACAATTGCCAGCTGAGCTGCACGATTCCTGCCTGTCATCTGCTTGACAATTGCCAGCTGTGCTGCGTAATTCCTGCCTGCTCAGCTGCTTGATTATTGCCAGCTGAGCAGCATGATTCCTCACAGCTGAGTTCCATGATTATTGCCTGCTGACTGTTTGATTCGTGCCTACTCAGCTCTTTGTTTATTGCCTCCAGAGGCACATGATCAGTGTATGATAGCAAACATGATCAGTGCATGATCAGTCACATGATCAGCGCCATTAAGTCACGTGATCACTACATGATAGTCATGTGATCAGTCCATGCTCAGTCACGGTATCAGTGCATGATCAGCCACGTGATCAGTGCATGATCAGCCACGTGATCAGTGCATGATCAGCCACGTGATCAGTGCATGATCAGTCACGTGATCAGTGCATGATCAGGCACGTGATCAGTGCATGATCAGTCACGTGATCAGTGCATGATAGCCACGTGATCAGTGCATGATCAGTCACCTGATGGGTGTATGATCAGTCACGTGATCAGTACATGGTAGCCACGTGATCATTGCATGATCAGCCACGTGATCAGTGCATGATAGCCACGTGATCAGTGCATGATCAGTCACGTGATCACGTGATCAGTGCATGATCAGTCACGTGATCAGTGCATGATCAATCACGTGATCAGTGCATGATCAGTCACGTGATCAGTGCATGATAGCCACGTGATCAGTGCATGATCAGCCACGTGATCAGTGCATGATAGCCACGTGATCAGTGCATGATCAGTCACGTGATCAGTGCATGATCATCCACGTGATCAGTGCATGATCAGTCACGTGATCAGTGCATGATCAGACGTGATCAGTGCATGATCAGTCACGTGATCAGTGCATGATCAGTCACGTGATCAGTGCATGATAGCCAGTGATCAGTGCATGATAGCCACGTGATCAGTGCATGATCAGTCACGTGATCAGTGCATGATCAGCCACGTGATCAGTGCATGATAGCCACGTGATCAGTGCATGATCAGCCACGTGATCAGTGCATGATCAGTCACGTGATCAGTGCATGATCAGCCACGTGATCAGTGCATGATCAGCCACGTGATCAGTGCATGATCAGTTACGTGATCAGTGCATGATCAGCCACGTGATCAGTGCATGATCAGTCACGTGATCAGTGTATGATCAGCCACGTGATCAGTGCATGATAGCCACGTGATCAGTGCATGATCAGTCACGTGATCAGTGTATGATCAGCCACGTGAACAGTGCATGCTCAGTCACGTGATCAGGGCCTGCTGAGCTGCGTGATTACTGTCTGCTCATCTGCTTGACAATTGCCAGCTGAGCTGCACGATTCCTGCCTGTCATCTGCTTGACAATTGCCAGCTGTGCTGCGTAATTCCTGCCTGCTCAGCTGCTTGATTATTGCCAGCTGAGCAGCATGATTCCTCACAGCTGAGTTCCATGATTATTGCCTGCTGACTGTTTGATTCGTGCCTACTCAGCTCTTTGTTTATTGCCTCCAGAGGCACATGATCAGTGTATGATAGCAAACATGATCAGTGCATGATCAGTCACATGATCAGCGCCATTAAGTCACGTGATCACTACATGATAGTCATGTGATCAGTCCATGCTCAGTCACGGTATCAGTGCATGATCAGCCACGTGATCAGTGCATGATCAGCCACGTGATCAGTGCATGATAGCCACGTGATCAGTGCATGATCAGTCACGTGATCAGTGCATGATCAGGCAGGTGATCAGTGCATGATCAGCCACGTGATCAGTGCATGATAGCCACGTGATCAGTGCATGATCAGTCACCTGATGGGTGTATGATCAGTCACGTGACAGTACATGGTAGCTACATGATCATTGCATGATCAGCCACGTGAGTAGTGCATGATAGCCACGTGATCAGTGCATGATCAGTCACGTGATCAGTGCATGATCAGTCACGTGATCAGTGCATGATAAGTCACGTGATCAGTGCATGATCAATTACGTGATCAGTGCATGATCAGTCACGTGATCAGTGCATGATAGCTACGTGATCAGTGCATGATCAGCCACGTGCAGTGCATGATAGCCACGTGATCAGTGCATGATCAGTCACATGATCAGTGTATGATCATCCACGTGATCAGTGCATGATCAGTCACGTGATCAGTGCATGATATAGACGTGATCAGTGCATGATCAGTCACGTGATCAGTGCATGATCAGCCACGTGATCAGTGCATGATAGCCAGTGAATGAGTGCATGATAGCCAGTGATCAGTGCATGATCAGTCACGTGATCAGTGCATGATCAGCCACGTGATCAGTGCATGATCAGCCACGTGATCAGTGCATGATCAGCCACGTGATCAGTGCATGATCAGTTACGTGAGCAGTGTATGATCAGCCACGTGATCAGTGCATGGTCAGACACGTGATCAGTGTATGATCAGCCACGTGATCAGTGCATGATAGCCACGTGATCAGTGCATGATCAGTCACGTGATCAGTGTATGATCAGCCACGTGAACAGTGCATGCTCAGTCACGTGATCAGGGCCTGCTGAGCTGCGTGATTACTGTCTGCTCATCTGCTTGACAATTGCCAGCTGAGCTGCACGATTCCTGCCTGTCATCTGCTTGACAATTGCCAGCTGTGCTGCGTAATTCCTGCCTGCTCAGCTGCTTGATTATTGCCAGCTGAGCAGCATGATTCCTCACAGCTGAGTTCCATGATTATTGCCTGCTGACTGTTTGATTCGTGCCTACTCAGCTCTTTGTTTATTGCCTCCAGAGGCACATGATCAGTGTATGATAGCAAACATGATCAGCGCATGATCAGTCACATGATCAGCGCCATTAAGTCACGTGATCACTACATGATAGTCATGTGATCAGTCCATGCTCAGTCACGGTATCAGTGCATGATCAGCCACGTGATCAGTGCATGATCTGTCACATGATCAGTGTATGATCATCCACGTGATCAGTGCATGGGCAGTCATGTGATCAGTGCATGATATAGACGTGATCAGTGCATGATCAGTCACGTGATCAGTGCATGATAGCCACGTGATCAGTGCATGATCAGTCACCTGATGGGTGTATGATCATTCACGTGACCTGTACATGGTAGCTACATGATCATTGCATGATCAGCCACGTGAGTAGTGCATGATAGCCACGTGATCAGTGCATGATCAGTCACGTGATCAGTGCATGATCAGTCACGTGATCAGTGCATGATCAGCCACGTGATCAGTGCATGATCAGCCACGTGATCAGTGCATGATAGCCACGTGATCAGTGCATGATCAGTCACGTGATCAGTGCATGATCAGTCACGTGATCAGTGCATGATCAGCCACGTGATCAGTGCATGATAGCCACGTGATCAGTGCATGATCAGTCACGTGATCAGTGCATGATCAGTCACGTGATCAGTGCATGGTAGCTACATGATCAGTGCATGATCAGCCACGTGATCAGTGCATGATAGCCACGTGATCAGTGCATGATCAGTCACGTGATCAGTGCATGATCAGTCATGTGATCAGTGCATGATCAGCCACGTGATCAGTGCATGATCAGCCACGTGATCAGTGCATGATAGCCACGTGATCAGTGCATGATCAGTCACGTGATCAGTGCATGATCAGTCACGTGATCAGTGCATGATCAGCCACGTGATCAGTGCATGATCAGCCACGTGATCAGTGCATGATCAATTACGTGATCAGTGCATGATCAGTCACGTGATCAGTGCATGATAGCTACGTGATCAGTGCATGATCAGCCACGTGATCAGTGCATGATAGCCACGTGATCAGTGCATGATCAGTCACGTGATCAGTGCATGATCAGTCACGTGATCAGTGCATGATCAGTCACGTGATCAGTGCATGATCAGTTACGTGATCAGTGCATGATCAGTCACGTGATCAGTGCATGATAGCTACGTGATCAGTGCATGATCAGCCACGTGATCAGTGCATGATAGCCACGTGATCAGTGCATGATAGCCACGTGATCAGTGCATGATCAGTCATGTGATACGTGTGTGATCAGCCACGTGATCAGTGCATGATATCCACGTGATCAGTGCATGATAGCCACGTGATCAGTGCATGATAGCCACGTGATCAGTGCATGATCAGTCACGTGATACATGTGTGATCAGCCACGTGATCAGTGCATGATGAGCCACGTGATCAGTGCATGATCAATTACGTGATCAGTGCATGATCAGTCACGTGACCAGTACATGGTTGCTCGTGATCGTTGCATGATCAGCCACGTGAGCAGTGCATGATAGCCACGTGATCAGTGCATGATCAGTCACGTGATCAGTGCATGATCAGTCACGTGATCAGTGCATGATCATTTACGTGATCAGTGCATGATCAGTCACGTGACCAGTATATGGTAGCTACGTGATCATTCCATGACGAGCCACGTGAGCAGTGCATGATAGCCACGTGATGTGCATGATCAGTTACGTGAGCAGAGTATGATCAGCCACGTGATCAGTGCATGAGTGCCACGTGATCAGTGCATGATATGTCACGTGACAGGTGTGTGATCAGCCACGTGAACAGTGCATGATCAGCCACGTGATCAGTGCATGATAGCCACGTGATCAGTGCATGATCAGTTACGTGAGCAGTGTATGATCAGCCACGTGATCAGTGCATGATCAGACACGTGAACAGTGTATGATCAGCCACGTGATCAGTGCATGATATCCACGTGATCAGTGCATGATCATCACGTGATCAGTGTATGATCAGCCACGTGAACAGTGCATGCTCAGTCACGTGATCAGGGCCTGCTGAGCTGCGTGATTACTGTCTGCTCATCTGCTTGACAATTGCCAGCTGAGCTGCACGATTCCTGCCTGTCATCTGCTTGACAATTGCCAGCTGTGCTGCGTAATTCCTGCCTGCTCAGCTGCTTGATTATTGCCAGCTGAGCAGCATGATTCCTCACAGCTGAGTTCCATGATTATTGCCTGCTGACTGTATGATTCGTGCCTACTCAGCTCTTTGTTTATTGCCTCCAGAGGCACATGATCAGTGTATGATAGCAAACATGATCAGTGCATGATCAGTCACATGATCAGCGCCATTAAGTCACGTGATCACTACATGATAGTCATGTGATCAGTCCATGCTCAGTCACGGTATCAGTGCATGATCAGCCACGTGATCAGTGCATGATCAGCCACGTGATCAGTGCATGATAGCCATGTGATCAGTGCATGATCAGTCACGTGATCAGTGCATGATCAGTCAGGTGATCAGTGCATGATCAGTCACGTGATCAGTGCATGATCAGTCACGTGATCAGTGCATGATCAGTCACGTGATCAGTGCATGATCAGCCACGTGATCAGTGCATGATCAGCCACGTGATCAGTGCATGATCAGTCACGTGATCAGTGCATGATCAGTCACGTGACCAGTACATGGTAGCTACGTGATCAGTGCATGATCAGCCACGTGATCAGTGCATGATAGCCACGTGATCAGTGCATGATCAGTCACGTGATCAGTGCATGATCAGTCACGTGATCAGTGCATGATCAGTCACGTGATCAGTGCATGATCAATTACGTGATCAGTGCATGATCAGTCACGTGATCAGTGCATGTAGCTACGTGATCAGTGCATGATCAGCCACGTGATCAGTGCATGATAGCCACGTGATCAGTGCATGATCAGTCACATGATCAGTGCATGATCATCCACGTGATCAGTGCATGATCAGTCACGTGATCAGTGCATGATATAGACGTGATCAGTGCATGATCAGTCACGTGATCAGTGCATGATCAGCCACGTGATCAGTGCATGATAGCCAGTGAATGAGTGCATGATAGCCAGTGATCAGTGCATGATCAGTCACGTGATCAGTGCATGATCAGCCACGTGATCAGTGCATGATCAGCCACGTGATCAGTGCATGATCAGCCACGTGATCAGTGCATGATCAGTTACGTGAGCAGTGCATGATCAGCCACGTGATCAGTGCATGGTCAGACACGTGAACAGTGTATGATCAGCCACGTGATCAGTGCATGATAGCCACGTGATCAGTGCATGATCAGTCACGTGATCAGTGTATGATCAGCCACGTGAACAGTGCATGCTCAGTCACGTGATCAGGGCCTGCTGAGCTGCGTGATTACTGTCTGCTCATCTGCTTGACAATTGCCAGCTGAGCTGCACGATTCCTGCCTGTCATCTGCTTGACAATTGCCAGCTGTGCTGCGTAATTCCTGCCTGCTCAGCTGCTTGATTATTGCCAGCTGAGCAGCATGATTCCTCACAGCTGAGTTCCATGATTATTGCCTGCTGACTGTTTGATTCGTGCCTACTCAGCTCTTTGTTTATTGCCTCCAGAGGCACATGATCAGTGTATGATAGCAAACATGATCAGCGCATGATCAGTCACATGATCAGCGCCATTAAGTCACGTGATCACTACATGATAGTCATGTGATCAGTCCATGCTCAGTCACGGTATCAGTGCATGATCAGCCACGTGATCAGTGCATGATCAGCCACGTGATCAGTGCATGATAGCCACGTGATCAGTGCATGATCAGTCACGTGATCAGTGCATGATCAGGCACGTGATCAGTGCATGATCAGCCACGTGATCAGTGCATGATAGCCACGTGATCAGTGCATGATCAGTCACCTGATGGGTGTATGATCAGTCACGTGACCAGTACATGGTAGCTACATGATCATTGCATGATCAGCCACGTGAGTAGTGCATGATAGCCACGTGATCAGTGCATGATCAGTCACGTGATCAGTGCATGATCAGTCACGTGATCAGTGCATGATCAGTCACGTGATCAGTGCATGATCAGCCACGTGATCAGTGCATGATCAGCCACGTGATCAGTGCATGATCAGCCACGTGATCAGTGCATGATCAGTCACGTGATCAGTGCATGATCAGCCACGTGATCAGTGCATGATCAGCCACGTGATCAGTGCATGATCAGCCACGTGATCAGTGCATGATCAGTCACGTGATCAGTGCATGATCAGCCACGTGATCAGTGCATGATCAGCCACGTGATCAGTGCATGATCAGCCACGTGATCAGTGCATGATCAGTCACGTGATCAGTGCATGATCAGTCACGTGATCAGTGCATGATCAGCCACGTGATCAGTGCATGATCAGCCACGTGATCAGTGCATGATCAGTCACGTGATCAGTGCATGATAGCCACGTGATCAGTGCATGATCAGCCACGTGATCAGTGCATGATAGCCACGTGATCAGTGCATGATCAGTCACGTGATCAGTGCATGATCAGCCACGTGATCAGTGCATGATCAGTCACGTGATCAGTGCATGATATAGACGTGATCAGTGCATGATCAGTCACGTGATCAGTGCATGATCAGCCACGTGATCAGTGCATGATAGCCAGTGATCAGTGCATGATAGCCAGTGATCAGTGCATGATCAGTCACGTGATCAGTGCATGATCAGCCACGTGATCAGTGCATGATCAGCCACGTGATCAGTGCATGATCAGCCACGTGATCAGTGCATGATCAGTTACGTGAGCAGTGTATGATCAGCCACGTGATCAGTGCATGGTCAGACACGTGAACAGTGTATGATCAGCCACGTGATCAGTGCATGATATCCACGTGATCAGTGCATGATCAGTCACGTGATCAGTGTATGATCAGCCACGTGAACAGTGCATGCTCAGTCACGTGATCAGGGCCTGCTGAGCTGCGTGATTACTGTCTGCTCATCTGCTTGACAATTGCCAGCTGAGCTGCACGATTCCTGCCTGTCATCTGCTTGACAATTGCCAGCTGTGCTGCGTAATTCCTGCCTGCTCAGCTGCTTGATTATTGCCAGCTGAGCAGCATGATTCCTCACAGCTGAGTTCCATGATTATTGCCTGCTGACTGTTTGATTCGTGCCTACTCAGCTCTTTGTTTATTGCCTCCAGAGGCACATGATCAGTGTATGATAGCAAACATGATCAGTGCATGATCAGTCACATGATCAGCGCCATTAAGTCACGTGATCACTACATGATAGTCATGTGATCAGTCCATGCTCAGTCACGGTATCAGTGCATGATCAGCCACGTGATCAGTGCATGATCTGTCACATGATTAGTGTATGATCATCCACGTGATCAGTGCATGGGCAGTCATGTGATCAGTGCATGATATAGACGTGATCAGTGCATGATCAGTCTCGTGATCAGTGCATGATAGCCACGTGATCAGTGCATGATCAGTCACCTGATGGGTGTATGATCATTCACGTGACCTGTACATGGTAGCTACATGATCATTGCATGATCAGCCACGTGAGTAGTGCATGATAGCCACGTGATCAGTGCATGATCAGTCACGTGATCAGTGCATGATCAGTCACGTGATCAGTGCATGATCAGCCACGTGATCAGTGCATGATCAGCCACGTGATCAGTGCATGATCAGCCACGTGATCAGTGCATGATCAGTCACGTGATCAGTGCATGATCAGTCACGTGATCAGTGCATGATCAGCCACGTGATCAGTGCATGATAGCCACGTGATCAGTGCATGATCAGTCACGTGATCAGTGCATGATCAGTCACGTGACAGTGCATGATAGCTACGTGATCAGTGCATGATCAGCCACGTGATCAGTGCATGATAGCCACGTGATCAGTGCATGATCAGTCGTGATCAGTGCATGATCAGTCATGTGATCAGTGCATGATCAGCCACGTGATCAGTGCATGATCAGCCACGTGATCAGTGCATGATAGCCACGTGATCAGTGCATGATCAGTCACGTGATCAGTGCATGATCAGTCACGTGATCAGTGCATGATCAGCCACGTGATCAGTGCATGATCAGCCACGTGATCAGTGCATGATCAGTCACGTGATCAGTGCATGATCAGTCACGTGATCAGTGCATGTAGCTACGTGATCAGTGCATGATCAGCCACGTGATCAGTGCATGATAGCCACGTGATCAGTGCATGATCAGTCACGTGATCAGTGCATGATCAGTCACGTGATCAGTGCATGATCAGTCACGTGATCAGTGCATGATCAGCCACGTGATCAGTGCATGATCAGTCACGTGATCAGTGCATGATAGCTACGTGATCAGTGCATGATCAGCCACGTGATCAGTGCATGATCAGCCACGTGATCAGTGCATGATAGCCACGTGATCAGTGCATGATCAGTCACGTGATACGTGTGTGATCAGCCACGTGATCAGTGCATGATATCCACGTGATCAGTGCATGATAGCCACGTGATCAGTGCATGATAGCCACGTGATCAGTGCATGATCAGTCACGTGATCATGTGTGATCAGCCACGTGATCAGTGCATGATAGCCACGTGATCAGTGCATGATCAATTCGTGATCAGTGCATGATCAGTCACGTGACCAGTACATGGTTGCTCGTGATCAGTTGCATGATCAGCCACGTGAGCAGTGCATGATAGCCACGTGATCAGTGCATGATCAGTCACGTGATCAGTACATGATCAGTCACGTGAACAGTGCATGATCATTCGTGATCAGTGCATGATCAGTCACGTGACCAGTATATGGTAGCTACGTGATCATTCCATGACGAGCCACGTGAGCAGTGCATGATAGCCACGTGATGTGTGCATGATCAGTTCGTGATCAGAGTATGATCAGCCACGTGATCAGTGCATGATGCCACGTGATCAGTGCATGATAGTCACGTGACAGGTGTGTGATCAGCCACGTGATCAGTGCATGATCAGCCACGTGATCAGTGCATGATAGCCACGTGATCAGTGCATGATCAGTTACGTGAGCAGTGTATGATCAGCCACGTGATCAGTGCATGGTCAGACACGTGAACAGTGTATGATCAGCCACGTGATCAGTGCATGATATCCAAGTGATCAGTGCATGATCATCACGTGATCAGTGTATGATCAGCCACGTGAACAGTGCATGCTCAGTCACGTGATCAGGGCCTGCTGAGCTGCGTGATTACTGTCTGCTCATCTGCTTGACAATTGCCAGCTGAGCTGCACGATTCCTGCCTGTCATCTGCTTGACAATTGCCAGCTGTGCTGCGTAATTCCTGCCTGCTCAGCTGCTTGATTATTGCCAGCTGAGCAGCATGATTCCTCACAGCTGAGTTCCATGATTATTGCCTGCTGACTGTTTGATTCGTGCCTACTCAGCTCTTTGTTTATTGCCTCCAGAGGCACATGATCAGTGTATGATAGCAAACATGATCAGTGCATGATCAGTCACATGATCAGTGCCATTAAGTCACGTGATCACTACATGATAGTCATGTGATCAGTCCATGCTCAGTCACGGTATCAGTGCATGATCAGCCACGTGATCAGTGCATGATCAGCCACGTGATCAGTTCATGATCAGCCACGTGATCAGTGCATGATCAGTCACGTGATCAGTGCATGATCAGGCACGTGATCAGTGCATGATCAGCTCACGTGATCAGTGCATGATAGCCACGTGATCAGTGCATGATCAGTCACCTGATGGGTGTATGATCAGTCACGTGACCAGTACATGGTAGCTACATGATCATTGCATGATCAGCCACGTGAGTAGTGCATGATAGCCACGTGATCAGTGCATGATCAGTCACGTGATCAGTGCATGATCAGTCATGTGATCAGTGCATGATCAGTCACGTGATCAGTGTATGATCAGCCACGTGATCAGTGCATGATGCCACGTGATCAGTGCATGATCAGTCACGTGATCAGTGCATGATCAGTCCACGTGATCAGTGCATGATCAGCCACGTGATCAGTGCATGATCAGTCACGTGATCAGTGCATGATCAGTCACGTGATCAGTGCATGATAGCTACGTGATCAGTGCATGATCAGCCACATGATCAGTGCATGATAGCCACGTGATCAGTGCATGATCAGTCACGTGATCAGTGCATGATCAGTCACGTGATCAGTGCATGATCAGTCACGTGATCAGTGCATGATCAGTTACGTGATCAGTGCATGATCAGTCACGTGATCAGTGCATGATAGCTACGTGATCAGTGCATGATCAGCCACGTGATCAGTGCATGATAGCCACGTGATCAGTGCATGATAGCCACGTGATCAGTGCATGATCAGTCATGTGATACGTGTGTGATCAGCCACGTGATCAGTGCATGATATCCACGTGATCAGTGCATGATAGCCACGTGATCAGTGCATGATAGCCACGTGATCAGTGCATGATCAGTCACGTGATCAGTGTGTGATCAGCCACGTGATCAGTGCATGATGAGCCACGTGATCAGTGCAGGATCAATTACGTGATCAGTGCATGATCAGTCACGTGACCAGTACATGGTTGCTACGTGATCGTTGCATGATCAGCCACGTGAGCAGAGCATGATAGCCACGTGATCAGTGCATGATCAGTCACGTGATCAGTGCATGATCAGTCACGTGAACAGTGCATGATCATTTACGTGATCTGTGCATGATCAGTCACGTGACCAGTATATGGTAGCTACGTGATCATTCCATGACGAGCCACGTGAGCAGTGCATGATAGCCACGTGATGTGTGCATGATCAGTTACGTGATCAGAGTATGATCAGCCACGTGATCAGTGCATGAGTGCCACGTGATCAGTGCATGATATGTCACGTGACAGGTGTGTGATCAGCCACGTGAACAGTGCATGTTCAGCCACGTGATCAGTGCATGATAGCCACGTGATCAGTGCATGATCAGTTACGTGAGCAGTGTATGATCAGCCACGTGATCAGTGCATGGTCAGACACGTGAACAGTGTATGATCAGCCACGTGATCAGTGCATGATATCCAAGTGATCAGTGCATGATCATCACGTGATCAGTGTATGATCAGCCACGTGAACAGTGCATGCTCAGTCACGTGATCAGGGCCTGCTGAGCTGCGTGATTACTGTCTGCTCATCTGCTTGACAATTGCCAGCTGAGCTGCACGATTCCTGCCTGTCATCTGCTTGACAATTGATCAGCTGTGCTGCGTAATTCCTGCCTGCTCAGCTGCTTGATTATTGCCAGCTGAGCAGCATGATTCCTCACAGCTGAGTTCCATGATTATTGCCTGCTGACTGTTTGATTCGTGCCTACTCAGCTCTTTGTTTATTGCCTCCAGAGGCACATGATCAGTGTATGATAGCAAACATGATCAGCGCATGATCAGTCACATGATCAGCGCCATTAAGTCACGTGATCACTACATGATAGTCATGTGATCAGTCCATGCTCAGTCAAGGTATCAGTGCATGATCAGCCACGTGATCAGTGCATGATCAGCCAGGTGATCAGTTCATGATAGCTATGTGATCAGTTCATGATTTGTCACGTGATCTGTGCATGACCAGGCAGGTGATCAGTGTATGATCAGCCACGTGAACAGTGCATGATAGCCACGTGATCAGTGCATGATCCGTCACCTGATGGGTGTATGATCAGTCACCTGACCGGTACATGGTAGCTACATGATCATTGCATGATCAGCCACGTGAGTAGTGCATGATAGCCACGTGATCAGTGCATGATCAGTCACGTGATCAGTGCATGATCAGTCACGTATCAGTGCATGATCATCCACGTGATCAGTGCATGATCAGCCACGTGATCAGTGCATGATAGCTATGTGATCAGTTCATGATTTGTCACGTGATCAGTGCATGATCAGGCAGGTGATCAGTGCATGATCAGCCACGTGATCAGTGCATGATAGCCACGTGATCAGTGCATGATCAGTCACGTGATCAGTGCATGATCAGTCACGTGACCAGTACATGGTAGCTACGTGATCAGTGCATGATCAGCCACGTGAGTCAGTGCATGATAGCCACGTGATCAGTGCATGATCAGTCACGTGATCAGTGCATGATCAGTCATGTAATCAGTGCATGATCAGGCACGTGATCAGTGTATGATCAGCCACGTGATCAGTGCATGATAGCCACGTGATCAGTGCATGATCAGCCACGTGATCAGTGCATGATCAGTCACGTGATCAGTGCATGATCAGCCACGTGATCAGTGCATGATCAGCCACATGATCAGTGCATGATCAATTACGTGATCAGTGCATGATCAGTCACGTGACCAGTGCATGATAGCTACGTGATCATTGCATGATCAGCCACGTGAGCAGTGCATGATAGCCACGTGATCAGTGCATGATCAGTCACGTGATCAGTGCATGATCAGCTCACGTGAACAGTGCATGATCAGTCACCTGATCAGTGCATGATCAGCTACGTGATCAGTGCATGATCAGTCACGTGACCAGTACATGGTAGCTACGTGATCATTGCATGATCAGCCACGTGATCAGTGCATGATAGCCACGTGATCAGTGCATGATAGCCACGTGATCAGTGCATGATCAGTCATGTGATCGTGTGTGATCAGCCACGTGATCAGGGCATGATCATCCACGTGATCAGTGCATGATAGCCACGTGATCAGTGCATGAAGGCACATGATCAGTGCATGATCAGTCACGTGATCAGTGTGTGATCAGCCACGTGATCAGTGCATGATCAGCCACATGATCAGTGCATGATCAACCACGTGATCAGTGCATGATCAGTCACGTGATCAGTACATGATGCTACGTGATCAGTTGCATGATCAGTCACGTGATCAGTGCATGATCAGCCACGTGATCAGTGCATGATCAGCCACGTGATCAGTGCATGATCAGTCACGTGAACAGTGCATGATCAGTCACGTGATCAGTGCATGATCAGTCACGTGACCAGTGCATGATAGCCACGTGATCATCGCATGATCAGCCACGTGAGCAGTGCATGATAGCCACGTGATCTGTGCATGATGAGTCACGTGATCAGTGTATGATCAGCCACGTGATCAGTGCATGAGTGCCGCGTGATCAGTGCATGATATGTCACGTGATCAGTGTGTGATCAGCCACGTGAACAGTGCATGATCAGCCACGTGATCAGTGCATGATAGCCACGTGATCAGTGCATGATCAGTTACCTGAGCACTGTATGATCAGCCACGTGATCAGTGCATGGTCAGACACGTGAACAGTGTATGATCAGCCATGTGATCAGTGCATGATATCCAAGTGATCAGTGCATGATCAGTCACGTGATCAGTGCATGATCAGCCACGTGATCAGTGCATGATAAGCCACGTGATCAGTGCATGATGAGCTGCGTGATTA